>NC_133336.1:19787420-19818791 GCF_042186555.1 Aquarana catesbeiana
TAAAAACCCTTACAGGTCATCAGTTAGTTGTGAACGATGGCATGTCCAAGTGCGGTCCGTGATCTGGTTTCATACTGGTAATTTGGATACATCTTTTGTGGCCCCCAACCAATCCCCAAGTGCCACGCGGCGCTCGGGGATTCGTTAAGGGGGGGGGGGGCACAAAAGAGATATAGAGATAGATGTATATATAATAAAAATAGATAGATAGATAGATAGAGATATAGATCTATATATTGTATTTCGGAGGGGGCAGGGAGGGGGGCGGGACAAGTGCCACCAGATTACATACAGGAGAATCTCCTGTTTTACTCGGCAGTGTCTGTAATAGGAAGTCCCGTCTCCCAGCTGGCATTGGACGGCTCTTCTGTCTATCATAGGAGGTGGGACTTTGTATTAAAGAGGCCGCCAAGTAAACAGGAGATTCTCCTGTATATAATCTTTTGGCGGCCGTCCCGCCCCCTCCGAGGCTGCAGATGGGCATGGATCAGGCTGCACTGATGGCAATGGTGAGGCTGCATTCAGAGGCTGCATTGATGGCACTGGGGAGGCTGCATTGATGGCACTGGTGAGGCTGCATTGATGGCACTGGTGAGGCTGCATTGATGGCACTGGTGGGGCTGCATTGATGGCACTGGTGGGGCTGCATTGATGGCACTGGTGGGGCTGCATTGATGGGCACTGACCCTTATTTTGCTTCACAGTTCTTTATTTAATTTCTTTTCCTGAAATGTCCCTCTTAAAGTGAAGGTGTGTGTTTATACGCTGATAAATACGGTATATCCAAATAACATGCCCGGGCTCATCCTTAGACTCTACACCACACGCAGCCACAAAGGCAAGAGAATCCTTGTTGGACAGTGTATTATTTAATTTTACATTTAATTTTAATGTTTCAAAAAATGACACCGCTGACAGACCAATAGTCCGATACTATTTTAGCAAGACCGCTTCTCTGTATTGAAACATCCGGGGTCTGTTAGACCCCTGATGTCTCACCTGTCCTCCATTGAACCTAATCTCGTTCCATTAACGTCTTTCCCCAGCCACATTGACCATCACTGTGTGTTGCTTTAAGGCAGCCTATAAAAAAAAAAAAACAAAAAAAAAAAAAAAACAGGCTAGCAATGTACTAAAACATCCAAAAAAATGGGCATGCACCTATTTTGGCAATTCATTATGCATAGGCTGCCAACACACAACGGATGCAAAAAACGCACATGACCCATTTTTAGCCTTGCAGCACACCATAGGTTTTGTGTTTGTGTCCTGAGCTCCACTCCACAAGGAACGGCACCGCAACGCACTGCATGTACAACAGGGACAGCATGTGTGCGTTTTTTTAGCAGGCATTGCCACAACACACAAGGGTGAATGGACTCTTATGCATTTTAACAAAATGATGGCATTTTGCTAAAATCTAATTTTCGGGGTCATTAAAACTCAAACTCTATTTTGCTCATCCATACCCAAAATCTAGTTGGTTTGTTGCAAAAATGTTTGCCTGCTTGTTACCTAATTGCTGCTGTCTTACTATATATGTAGGTATGTCCTATGAGAGCTGGATCAGGAAACTCTCTGGGTTTTTAGACTGTGATCACAGAATGATGGTTCACCAAGTAGAATTTGAAAGTCTGTGGATGGCGGTGAATTGTACGAATCTTTGTATGGCAGGGAATGGTGTGAGCCTTTGGCTGGCGGGGGGAATGGTGTGAGCCTTTGGCTGGCGGGGGGAATGGTGTGAGCCTTTGGCTGGCGGGGGGAATGGTGTGAGCCTTTGGATGGCGGGGGGAGTGGTGCGAGCCTTTGAATGGCGAGGGGAATGGTGCGAGCCTTTGGATGGCGGAGGAATGGTGTGAGCCTTTGGATGGCGAGGGGAATGGTGTGAGCCTTTGGCTGGCGGGGGAATGGTGTGAGCCTTTGGCTGGCGGGGGAATGGTGTGAGCCTTTGGATGGCGGGGAGAATGGTGCGAGCCTTTGGATGGCGGGGGAATGGTGCGAGCCTTTGGATGGCGGTGGAATGGTGTGAGCCTTTAGATGGCGGGGGGAATGGTGTGAGCCTTTGGATGGCGGGGGAATGGTGCGAGCCTTTGGATGGCGGTGGAATGGTGTGAGCCTTTAGATGGCGGGGGGAATGGTGTGAGCCTTTGGATGGCGGGGGGAATGGTGTGAGCCTTTGGATGGCGGGGGGGAATGGTGTGAGCCTTTGGATGGCGGGGGGAATGGTGTGAGCCTTTGGATGGCGGGGGGAATGGTGTGAGCCTTTGGATGGCGGGGGGAATGGTGTGAGCCTTTGGATGGCGGGGGGAATGGTGTGAGCCTTTGGATGGCGGGGGGAATGGTGTGAGCCTTTGGATGGCGGGGGGAATGGTGTGAGCCTTTGGATGGCGGGGGGAATGGTGTGAGCCTTTGGATGGCGGTGGAATGGTGTGAGCCTTTGGATGGCGGGGGGAATGGTGTGAGCCTTTGGATGGCGGGGGGAATGGTGTGAGCCTTTGGATGGCGGGGGGAATGGTGTGAGCCTTTGGATGGCGGTGGAATGGTGTGAGCCTTTGGATGGCGGTGAATTGTGAAAGTCTTTGGACAGTGATGTGTTTCTTGTGGTGTGAGGAGGTTGCTAGGCAGTGAAGAAGGTCGGACATGTTAATAGCCATGCCGTGTAATTGCAGGCCCACGCCTACTCTAGCAAACAATTGACATTCTCAATAAATATTTTCGCTCTTGGCCTGGCTGTCCAGAGAGCAATCCCCTATATCCACAATAGCTCGTATCCGAATGAATGATGGGACCCTAGTATCAGATCCTGTGAAGATTAACGGATGCTTTGCTGAGTATTACTCGTCCCTATACTCTTCTAGGGCACAATACTCAGCGAAGGAACTACGGGACTTCCTGGACGAAATAACGCTTCCGACTCTCACGGCTGCAGCACGAGAGAGCCTCGAGGCTCCAATAACCCTGGAAGAGGTCCAACGGGCTCTAGGCTCCCTACAAACGGGGAAGACACCGGGAATAGACGGCTTGCCCCTGAATTTTATAAATTGTATATGGGCGAGGTGGCACCTAGGATACACACAATGCTTACAGAGACCCTACGAACTGGGGAAATACCGCTTTCCATGTCACAAGCCATTATAGTTGTCCTGCCAAAGCCCGGAAAAGACCCCCAACTATGCCCCTCATATCGACCTATATCTTTACTTAATTCGGACGCGAAAATTCTAACCAAAATTTTGGCCCAGCGGTTAAACGAAATAATATTGGATCTAATTCATGAAGATCAAACAGGTTTTATGCCTGGAAAGGGCACGGACATAAACATTCGTAGGTTGTATGCTGTCCTGGCCTCTGGGGAGGAGGATGCCCGAGATGAAATAGTGGCCTCTCTAGACGCGGAAAAGGCCTTTGACTCTGTAGAGTGGGGCTACCTATGGGAGGTCCTCCGCAGGTTCGGGTTTGGACCGGTCTTTATCTCCTGGGTCAGGATGGTATACAAGGCCCCCACAGCCAGAGTTCGTACAGGTACAGTACTCTCCCCTACTTTTCTTTTGGGTAGGGGAACTAGACAAGGGTGCCCGCTATCGCCGGGTCTTTTTGCCCTGGCGATGGAGCCTATGGCTGTCCTTCTCAGGGCCACACCCGGAATAAGGGGAATTACGAGAGGTCCTCTACAGGAAAAGGTGTCGTTATATGCTGACGACACCTTGCTCTATCTTAGGGATGATGGTACTTCCCTACAGGAGGCCCTCTCAGTAATTAATAGATTTGGGAAATTCTCGGGTATATGTATTAACTGGGGGAAATCGATCCTGTTTCCTCTGCGGGCGGGGTCTACTCCCTCGCAGACGGATGGACAACTTAGTAGGGTTTCCCAGTTTAGGTACCTAGGGGTAGAGATACACCAAGACTTGAAAAAATACATCAACCTAAACTTAAACCCGGTGGTTCAGCACCTATCCCAAAGATGTAACACGTGGAGATCCCTACCACTAACTCCAGTTGGCCGTGTCAACCTAATTAAAATGTCAATTCTACCCAAATTTATATACTTATTCCGACAAACCCCGATCCCTATATCAATAACCTTCTTTCGACACTTAGACAGCATTATGACCTCATTTATTTGGAATGGGAGGGCTCCTAGAATAGCCAAGGCAACTCTGCAACTTCCAGGGACCCTGGGAGGTCTGGCCTTGCCATGCTTCCTAAAATACTATTGGGCAGCGGTGTTGGTAACAGTTAAATGGTGGCTCTCAGAGGAGCCGGCTAATCCTGCGGCTTCCTTGGAGGCGGCGTTGATCGGCTCATATGCAGAGTTGAGAAATTTGGTACACAGAGGCCCTAGATCAAATGCGGATGTGACCTGCCCAATGAAGACAACCCTTAAGGTATGGGATACTGTCAATAAGCTATTTCTGGGACCTGATAACTGGTCCCCAGCAACTCCTTTATGGGGCAACCCCCGCCTGCCCCATTTTCACTCCATTCCCGACCCGGTTGTGTGGGCCAGATATGGAGTCATAACCTTGGGAGATATAGTTGCCCAGGGACAACTAATCACCTTTGATGCTTTAAAAAGTGAAAAGGATCTACCCAATCATATGTTCTTTAGGTTCCTCCAAGTGAGGCATGCGTTCCGGTCCCAGTTCCCCGGCCCGTTGACTCTGGAGGAGACACCGATAGAAAAGGTATTAAAAAACCAAGAGGGCGGAAGAACACTATCCGTCGTCTATAACCTACTTGTGACTCAAGATACCTCTAAAGTCTCCCAGTTATGTGAGCGATGGAGGGTGGATGTTCCGGAGTTGTCGGATGGGGACTGGGAAGAGGGAATTCAACAGTATTTACCCTTGACAATCTCAGCAAGGGACAGATTTATGCAGCTGAAATTCATACACAGGGCCTACTATTCTCCAATACGCCTGGCAAGGATATACCCTGATAGAATAGCGAGGTGCCCTAGATGTGGGTCAGGGGAGGCCGATTTCTTCCATGTGGTCTGGTCCTGCCCTGGAGTGGTGGAATTTTGGAAGAATATACTTGATGACATCAACTCTATAGGGGGACTGCAAGTCCCATATAGCCCAATACCCCTTCTACTAGGTATCTGTGACTTTCTTGAAGTCACATGGGGAAAGAAACTATTCATCTTCTACACCACACTATACGCTAGAAAAGCAATTTTACTGCAGTGGAATCAGTCCCAACCTCCCACCAAACAACTCTGGCAATCTCTGGTAAATAAGGCGCTCCCATTATATAAAATGACATATATGGGAAGGAATTGTCCAAAAAAATTCGAGAAAATTTGGGCAGCATGGGTGAAAGCAAAACACTTAACTATTGAATGAAATGTTGGGCTCGAGCCCTTTGGGAACGGAGTTGACCTACCCACGGGAGTCTCCAAACTATATATGTATTGACTAGAATATTCTGAAATGGAAGGTGGGACCCCTTGCACTTACGCCATGTATTGTTACCCTTAACGTGTGTATTAATATTTCCTTCTGAAATAGATAACTACTGTGATAATTGATTCTCATATATACCAGATTATGAAACGGTTTTATGCATGCCATCTGTACTTTAATCTAATACGAAGTGAACTGTTTTTGTTGTGAAAATTTAAATAAACTTCTATGTTAAAAAAAAAAAAAAAAAATATTTTCGCTCTCCATACTTGTGTTAGCTCTGCTCCAGCTAATCTGGAGTAATTCTTGAGAGTTCTGGATTAGCTGCCCTGCTGTGGGGATATCGGTACCTATAGAAACTGCTTTGTATTGTAGACAAGTATCGCTAATCCCGACCACTTCACACACCCAGTGAAACCCTGCAAGATCTCTTTGTATTGACTTTGCTTAGTCCTTCTTCTAGTGTTAAGTTTCTGTTCGAGAGTCTTTATTGAAGGTTTTAGTGTTTGCAGATAGTTAGAGTTGGGAGGGGGTTCCATGTTGCAAGTACAAATTCAGTTATTAGACCAAGATGGCACTTAAAGGCTAAGTTTGCCTTTTTACAAAAAGATAAACAAACTCCAGAATATTTTGGTCACCCCTGCAGAACCTGGTGCACATAGCAACCGTGAAGCTCCATGGTGCCATTGTAGCAGTCTGTGCACTGCACTCCACAATACACAGCCTTGGAGTGAGTATCCATCATAATTCTTGCAACGACAAGTGTTGATTCTTCAGTGCAACCATGTGACCCTGCTTACCAATGAGAAGCGCATCTAGGCCTTCTAATAGTAAGAGGTCCCAGAAGAAAAAAAAGTTACTTCTTGGTCAGCACAGTCATGCTGACCAATGCAAGCACTATGATGGATTCTCACTCCAAAGCTGTGTATTGCAGTGTACAGACCACTACACCAGCAGTATAGGGGCATCTAGGCCTCTATGTGCATTGGTGTCCAGAAGGGTGGCCGGGATATTAGTTAAACGATTAATTTTTCATGAAAAAGTGAACTTGCGGCGGGTGTCTCCTGGGGTCTTGCGGCGGGTGTCTCCTGGGGTCTTGCGGCGGGTGTCTCCTGGGGTCTTGCGGCGGGTGTTTCCTGGGGTCTTGCGGCGGGTGTCTCCTGGGGTCTTGCGGCGGGTGTCTCCTGGGGTCTTGCAGCGGGTGTCTCCTGGGGTCTTGCGGCGGGTGTCTCCTGGGGTCTTGCGGCGGGTGTCTCCTGGGGCCTTGCGGCGGGTGTCTCCTGGGGCCTTGCGGCGGGTGTCTCCTGGGGCCTTGCGGCGGGTGTCTCCTGGGGCCTTGCCGCAGGTTTTTGCTGGAATCTTGCTGCCAGGGCCAGGCCTAGAGCTCCTGGGGTGGGCTAAACCCCCCAGATTTCATTCATGCCCCCTCCAGGACCACTAATGTTGGTAAGGGGCTGGGGAGCACTTCTCGGTATTGAAGATTCGGTATGGCTGCACAGTGCCTGGCCCCCCATGTGCCGCACCACCACATTAATTTTCATTTGATGAGGGAGACTCTGATGTGATGTGGGGCTCTGATGTGTGGGGCAGAGTTCGAAGCGCATCACTTTAACCTACAGATGAATGAAACAGAGTAGATACAAAAGTACCAATGTATCTCTCTATCTCACCTATGTACAATGTTTATAAACAAAAACAATGTTACTTTTTATCAAATCATTAGTAAGACCTCATCTGGAATATGCATTTCAGTTTTGGGCACCAGTTCTCAAAAAAAGGGCAACCAAACTGATAGGAAGCATGGAGTAGCTCAGCTATGAGGAAAGATTAGAGGAACTGAATTTATTCTCTCTTGAGAAGAGGCGATTAAGGCTCGATTCACACAGGGGCAACACGACTTCAGCGCGACTTTGTACCGCGGCTTCAGCGCGACTTCAGCGCGACTTCAGCAAATTACAAGGCGACTTGAAGTCTCCTCCATGACAGGCGACTTCGGCTGTGGCCAATCACAGGGCAATCAGCTCTCTGGGAGGGAGGGGGGAGGGAGGGGTTTTCCCTGCAAAGTCGCTTGACTTTACAGAGAGATCCGACTTGGAGGCGACTTCCATTGATTTCTATGGTACAGGTCGCCTACCAAGTCGGATCAAAGTAGTACAGGGAGTACCCTCTGAAGTCGGAGCGACTTCAGTAGTGTCTATTAAGACGCTAGCGTTCACTCCCATTGAATCTATTTCTGGGGCGACTTGGGGCGACTTGAGGGCGTACAAGTCGGATCCCAAGTCGCCCCAGTGTGAACCGACCCTAAGGAGGGATATGATCAACATGTGTAAATACATAAGTGGTCCAAATAGTGAACTTGGTGTTGAGTTATTCACTTTAAGGTCATTGCAGATTACAAGGGGGCACTCCTTTATGTCTAGCGGAAGAAAGATTTCATCTCCAAATACAGAAAGGTTTCTTCACAGTAAGAGCTGTGAACATGTGGAATAGACTCCCTCCAGAGGTGGTTCTGGCCAGCTCAGTATTTTTTTTTTTTTTTAATTATTATTTATTTTTAGGCCTGGATTTTTCCTAAATGTACATAATATAACTGGGTGCTAACATTTTTAGGTAAGGTTGATCCAGGGAAAATCCGATCTCGGGGGGATCAGGAAGGATGGATCTTTTTTTCTTTCTTTTCTTTTCTTTTCTTTTCTTTCTTTCTTTCTTTCTTTCTTTCTTTCTTTCTTTCTTTCTTTCTTTCTTTCTTTCTTTCTTTCTTTCTTTCTTTCTTTCTTTCTTTCTTTCTTTCTTTCTTTCTTTCTTTCTTTCTTTCTTTCTTTCTTTCTTTCTTTCTTTCTTTCTTTCTTTCTTTCTTTCTTTCTTTCTTTCTTTCTTTCTTTCTTTCTTCTCCCGGTAGGGGGGCTTTGGTAAAATATTAGGGGTTTAATAGTAGGGGAAATCTGCACCACACGGGGTGATTAGGGTGTGCCCGGGCACACCCTGTGCGCACGCCTATGTTCTTCTTTTTTTCTTTTCTTTCTATCTCACCTATGTACTGTTATTATAAACAATATTCCTTTGTATCTCTCTATCTCCTGTCTGAACAATGTGAATATCAAGAGCAACTGTAAAGAATTGAAGGTAGGACTATTTGTGAAGGGGAACAAATATCTATTGTGATGTGGAACTCTAATGTGTATTGACCTTATGCCCCTAACTTTTTAATCAAACCCCCAGATCAAACGGTCCTAGATCTGGCCCTGCTTGCCGCAGGGTTTTGCCACCAACCATAATCGCAAGTGTAAATGGGGTCTTTTAGCCCCCCTCATATGATGTTCATATCCTCCTATGCATTCTGTTACATTGTTAAGCGAATTGTTTTCATACCTGCATAGCACAACCTGTTTCTGTTTTGATGGACAGTATAGTACTGACAGTGCAACAAGATCCCGTCGGGATATTATTTCCGCTACATGACCAGCAGGAATGTTACACTTGAGTAAGCTCAGGTCATGACTATGGATGGGGTATGCAAAGTGCGAGCCACAGAAGCCCCACTCCAAATACAATACAAGACCGCAACCACCTACCATTGTTCTGAGGATTGTTGGGAAGGTCAGCAATTCATCTGCAGAAAATATATTCATATACATAGGTGTGCGCAGCCTAATAAATTAGGGTGTGCACCCCAAAGCTCAAACACATATGCATGTGTGTGTATACTGACGGTGTCAGTAGAGCAGTGGACAGTGTCAGTAGGGTAGAGATTGGTATCACTAGGGCAGTGGATGGTGTTAGTAGTTTTTATTTTTATTTTTTACAATTTTTAAATTAACATTTTTTAAAATTTTTACAATTTTTAAAAAATTTTTGTAGTTTTTTTTTTTTTTTTTGTTTTTACATTTTTTTTTTTTTTTTTTTTTAGGAGCCCTGGTAGGGAGGCTTTGGTAAAATATTAGGGGTTTAATAGTAGGGGAAATCTGCAACACACGGGGTGATTAGGGTGTGCCCAGGCACACCTTGCACACCCTGTGCGCACACCTATGTTCATATACATCAGTCAGGGGTTTTCAGGTTAATAGGACGGAGCAATGTTCTGCAGATAGAGGGGTCAGGGATGGAATAATCTGCTGAATTTACTGTATATTCCTTTTTATATTGGTGGGTTTGCAGTTTGATAGGATGGAGCAATGTTCTGTAGATGGAGGGCTCAGTGATGGAGTAGTCTGCAGACTATATCAGGAGGGAGATAGGACAGAGTAATAATCTGCAGTTGGCACATGAGATCGGCGATGTAATAGTTTGAATATATCAAGATGTAGGTAAAACAGAGCAATAATCTGCAGCTCTCTATAGAGGTCATTAATGAAATCCTCTGCAGAATACGGTATATCAATGTGAATCTATCTCGGGGTAGATGAGAGAGAGCAATGATTTTCAGATGTCTTGGGAGGTCAATGATATAATCTGCACCATGTACCTGTAAAGACATGCTGGTAGATTAATTGGCTTCTGTCTAAATTGGCCCTAATATATGAATGTGAGTTAGGGGGACCTTAGATTGTAAGCTCCTTGAGGGTAGGGACCGATGTGAATGTACAATATGTAAAGCGCTGCTTAAATTGACGGCGCTATACAAGTACCTTTAAAAAATAATAATAATAATATTAAGATGAAGTATGGAATGGAGCAATGTTCTGCAGTCCTTACAGAAGACAACAGATCTTGAGAGTTCAGAAATGAAATAATCTGCATAATATATTACCATGTATCTGTCAAGATGAAGGCTGGGAGGGAGCAATGTCCTGCACATCTCCATAGGAAGCCAGTGATCGGATAATCTGCAGAATAGAAATCTGGATGACACAGAGCAATATTCTGCAGCTCTCTAGAGAGGTCAGTGATGGGGATAATCTGCAGGACATATAAATAAATAGTACAGAACTATATACTCCACATCTTTAGAGGGGGTCTGTGATTATATAATCTGAAGAACAGCTATGTAGATGGGCCAGAGCAATGTTCTGCAGATCTCTAGAGGGGTCATTGATGGGATAATCTGCAGAACAGAAATATAGATGGGACTGAGCAATGCTCTGCAGATCTCTAGAGGGGTCATTGATGGGATATTCTGCAGAACAGAAATATAGATGGGACTGAGCAATGTTCTGCAGATTTAAAAAGGGGTCAGTTATTCAATGGCCTGCAGAGAATATATATACCCCGTTTCCCCGAAAATAAGACCTAGCGTGATTGTCGGTGATGGCTGCAATATAAGCCCTACCCCCCCCAAATAAGCCCTAGTTAAAGTCCTTGTAGGTCTTATTTTCAGGGTAGGGCTTATTTTTGGGGAAACAGGGTAGGGCTTATTTGGGGGGGTAGGGCTTATATTGCAGCCATCACTGACAATCACGCTAGGTCTTATTTTGGGGGAAACAGGGTATATAATATGACGGGATGGAGCAATGCTCTGCAGTACTTTAGGGGACATTCATGAAATAATAATCGGACTATATCTGTCAGTGATCAGATTCTGTTATGACGGCTCACGGTTGCTTTATCTGGCCTGGAGCTGGTTAATCTTTTTCATTAATGTCGCTCTCACAGCTGTTTCTGCAACAGATGGTCAGCGACCAGCCCAGAGCCGCTGTCTGTCAACGACCACCAGGGAGTGACGCTGAGCTGGGCTTGGATAGAACTGATCTGTCTCTGCCAAATCATTTCCCAAAACAGGCGATCACATAAATTTTGGGAAGCCGGTTGTGTAAAGGGAACCTGTCAGAAAAGCGATATCGGGTGCTGATTGGAAAATACCAGTTGGACCGAATTGTTATAGGGAAGACCTGACTGGAACCCCATGTAGGTACAGTGAGAAATCTTCAATCATTAAAATCCTATAAGATTTAAAATGTTCCTGTCATTTCTAATGTAATTTTCAGTATTTTTTTAAAATCTGTAGCTTGTAAGGGTGTTGTTGAAGGTCCTTGTTCAGGCACTTCCTGTTGTAGGGTGACCACGCTCTGTCCTGGTCTGCCAATTGTGTTCCTGCGTTGTCGCCCTTCCGCATGGAGACTTCAACACACATTAAAGGGGAGCTCCACTCCCGTGATGTTATCGTCCTGCAGCTTCTCTCCTGCGCCGCCATCTTTATTTATTTAGTACAGGTACTTGTATAGCGACATAAATTTACACAGCACTTTACATATATATTCTACATTCACGTTAGTCCCCGCCCTCAAGAGCTTACAGTCGAAAGACCCTAATACATTCATACATACACATACTGGGGCCAATTCATACAGGAGACAACCTACCAGCATGACTTTGGAGTTTGGGAGGAAACCGGAGAGCCCGGAGGAAACCCACACAGGCATAGAAAGAACATGCAAACTCCAGGCAGGTGGTGGCGTGGTTGGGATTCAGACCGACGACTCTAGTGCTGCCAGGCAGAAGTGCTAACCACTTAGCCACTGTGCTGCCCGTATCCCACATATGCATTTGGGATGTAACGGAGCTGTGGCATATCCGCATACGCGCTGGGAAATTTCCAGGTTCTGGTATCTGGAACCTTGTAGACACCTGCACCATATGCACGCATGCATGGGTATCCCGCAGGTCTCAACCAGGTCCTAGAGACCCGTGGCATATCTTTGCAGGCTCCCACACATTGCACTGGGTTCTGGTATCTGGGACCTTGTCATAGGCGTGTGCCAGAAAAAGGGCTGCAGAAAAAGGGACTGGGGAGTCTGTGTCCTCAGTCCTTTTCTTTGTCTAAAAAGTGAGACATCAGGGATCTGTTTAGACCCCTGATATTTCACCAAATCACCCCAATAGGGGTCTCTCTCGCTCTCTCTCAATCTCGCTCTCTCTCAATCTCGCTCTCTCTCAATCTCGCTCTCTCTCAATCTCGCTCTCTCTCAATCTCGCGCTCTCTCAATCTCGCGCTCTCTCAATCTCGCGCTCTCTCAATCTCGCGCTCTCTCAATCTCGCGCTCTCTCAATCTCGCGCTCTCTCTCTCTCTCAATCTCGCTCTCTCTCTCAATCTCGCTCTCTCTCTCAATCTCGCTCTCTCTCTCAATCTCGCTCTCTCTCTCAATCTCGCTCTCTCTCTCAATCTCGCTCTCTCTCTCTCAATCTCTCTCTCTCTTTCTCTGTCTATCTCTCTTAATCGCTTATGATGCACAGAGCCCCAGTGAAGGGTGTACATCTACTTAGAGCATTAGACACTTGTAGTCTCAGTTATGCAAAGGTCACTCGCTGTGTACTTTGGTGCGCATTTTACGATGTTGTAACATTAAACAAATGCAGTTCAGGCGGACTTTTGTCATGCAGGAACAAAAAAGTATTTGTGATTGTTTGGCATGATACCCTTGTTTCCATCAGATGAAGGTGAAGGCTTTAACCCTTTATGTATCCACCTCCGGAGTGGTCAGTGGGCACCATTGGCGTGTCTGGGGTGGGGTTGGGAGTTTTCCACCAAATCCATTGGATTTCTGTTTTTTTTTTTTTTTTCTTTTCTGCTTAGATAATGAAAACAAAACCTTAGATCTCTTGGCACTTTCCCCCCCAATCTGTTTTTTATAAAGTATTTGATCCCCTGCTGATTTTGTACGTTTGCCCCACTGACAAAGAAATGATCAGTTTATAATTTTAATGGTCGGTTTATTTTAAGCGAGAGACAAAATAACAACAAAAACATCCAGAAAAATGCATTTTAAAAAAGTTATAAAATGATTTGCATTTTAATAAGCGAAATATGTATTTGACCCCTTCGCAAAACATGACTTAGTACTTGGTGGCAAAACCCTTGTTGGCAATTAGAGGTCAGACGTTTCTTGTAGTTGCCCACCAGGTTTGCACACATCTCAGGAGGGATTTTGTCCCACTCCTCTTTGCAGATCCTCTCCAAGTCATTAGGTTTCGAGGCTGACATTTGGTCACTCGAACCTTCAACTCCCTCCACATATTTTCTATGGGATTAAGGTCTGGAGACTAGCTAGGCCACTCCAGGACCTTAATGTGCTTCTTCTTGAGCCACTCCTCTGTTGCCTTGGCCGTGTGTTTTGGGTCATTATCATGCTGGAATACCCATCCACAACCAAATGTCAATCCTCTGGCTGAGGGAAGGAGGTTCTCACCCAAGATTTGATGGTACATGGCCCCGTCCATCGTCCCTTTTTAATGCAGTGAAGTTGTCCTGTCCCCTTAGCAGACATCACCCCCAAAGCATAATGTTTCCACCTCCGTGTTTGACGGTTGGGATGGTGTTCTTGGGGTCATGGGCAGCATTCCTCCTCCTCCAAACATGTTGAGTTGATGCCAAAGAGCTTGATTTTGGTCTCATCTGACCACAACACTTTCACCCAGTTCTCCTCTGAATCATTCAGATGTTCATTAGCAAACTTCAGATGGTCCTGTACATGTGCTTTCTTGAGCAGGGGGACCTGGTGGGTGCAGCAGGATTTCAGTCCTTCACGGTGTAGTGTGTTACCAATTGTTTTCTTGGTGACTATGGTCCCAGCTGAGATCATTGACAAGATTCTCCCGTGTAGTTCTGGGCTGATTCCTCACCGTTCTCATGATCATTGAAACTCCACAAGGTGAGACCTTGCATGAAGCCCCAGACTGAGGGAGATTGACAGTTATTTTGTGTTTCTCCCTTTTGTGAATAATTCGCACCAACTGGTCTCACCAAGCTTCTTGGTGATGGTCTTGTAGCCCATTCCAGCCTTGTGTAGGTCTACAATCTTGTCCCTGACATACTTGGACAGCTCTTTTGGTCTTGGCCATGGTGGAGAGTTTGGAATCTGATTGATTCTGTGGACAGGTGTCCTTTTTTTATACAGTTACCAAGCTGAGATTGGGAGCACTTCCTTTGGGGCTCTTTCACACGGGCTTTCCGATCGGGTCCATCTGTCAGTTTTTCAGGCAGACCTGATCTGACCCTCGATTCACCTCTATGGGGCGGCAGAAGTCAGCAGTGACGTGTCCGCTGACATCCGCCAATATCTGATCCTGTCCATGAAATCCAGATGCATGGACACCCTATTCTCCATCTGTCTGGAGGATCGGATGAAAATGGACAGGCGGTCCGTTCTTTCATCCGATCTCCCCATAGAGGAGAGCAGAGCTCTGACAGGTCCATCTCAGCACAGTGAGCGGAGATGGACCTATCATCTGCCTACTCAGCGGAGCAATCCCTCCGCTGAGCAAAGCAGAGTCCATCGGGCTGACTGCCCGTGTGAAAGGGCCCTTAAGAGAGTGCTCCTAATCTCAGCTTGTTACCTGTATAGAAGACACCTGGGAGACAGAAATTTTGCTGATTGATAGGGGATCAAATACGTATTTCACTCATTAAAATGCATATCAATTTATAACTTTTTTGAAATGTGTTATTCTGGATATTTTTGTTCTGTGTCTCACTGTTAAAATAAACCGACCATTAAAATTATAGACTGATCGTTTCTTTGTCAGTGGGCAAACCTACAAAATCAGTAGGGGATCAAATACTTTTTCCCTCACTGTATATCTGGACCAAAATTTCGGATCCAGGCTCTGGTGTCTTTTGGCACATGTGGCCTCAGCCAGCAAACAAGGGGTTAAAATGTATCTAAAGCCTAAACCCTTTTTTTTTTTTTTTTTTTTTGCTTTAGATAGTGGCGAGGTGTTAGGACCCCCGTTGCTTTTTTTGTCTGGGACTTTTGTAGTCGCAGGCCTGCACTTTGTCCAGTTTTGCACTGCCAGTCTTTTCTTATGGGCCGCGGACCTCTCTGCTGTGAAAACACGTTATTAACGCATTCCTGCACCTGAGCCCGCTGCACTCCATTCACTAAACTGCAGAATTTCTTAAAGTAACTGTAAACCCCAATCGCAAAGAAACTCGCATCATTTTTTAACATGTTCATGTCATTTCAAAAAACCTTTTAATATTTTAAATCTGCAGCTTTCATTAAAAATCCCTGGTGATCCTGCCATAAAGGTTGTAGTTCAGGCACTTCCTGTTCCGGGGTGGGGGGGCGACAACGCTCTCTCCTAGTTGTGCTCTTGTGTTGTCACATGGGCTTCCAGTGGAGACTACAGGTGACCATTTCAACACACATTACCCAGGCATGATCCACTGTTGTCACCAGCAGAAAAGTCTGTCTTGAGAAGTACCAAGCAGCAGGGTGGATTTGATTTAAATCGCTAGTAAAAAGGCTCGATTTAAATCCAACTCGATTTAAATCATAATTTTTTAAAGAGCAACTGCCATCTCTGTCCCACATCGGCTCCTCCTCTGACCCGCTTGTTGACTCGCCGACAGTCCCATTCACTTTAATGGGACGGCTGGTGATGCGGCAATGACACAACAAGGTGAGGGACGTGGCGGATGCCCGCTAACAGGCACTGCCATGATGGATCTGGAATGACAGGAGCTCTTTAAATGTCAGGACTCATTCTTGCTGGTAGTTAGAATCTTTAATATTTGCAAACAAAATTAAGGTTTCCTATTTAATATAATTAAGCTGTCAGGTTAGTAAAACAGCGATATCAGAACCGATTTTAGGTTAATCACACATACCGTATATACTCGAGTATAAGCCGAGTTTTTCAGCACGTTTTTTTGTGCTGAAAGTGCCCCCCCTCGGCTTATACTCCTCCAGTCAAGCACTTTTCTGGTGCAAAGAATGACATTTTCCAAACCGAATTTGGGGCCCCGTATCTGGGCCACTTGGTGCTAGGAACCCCAAAATTGGTGTGCAAACCCAGTGGAACCAGCACTACAACATATACAAAGCTGGAGTTCCTAGCACCAAGTGGCCCCGAGATATGGGGCCTCAAAATTGGTTCAGAAAATGTCACTCTCTGCTGCTGCTAGCATCAAGTGGCCCCGAGATATGGGGCCCCAAAAATGGTTCAGAAAATGTCACTCTCTGCTGCTGCTAGCATCAAGTGGCCCCGAGATACGGGCCCCAAAGTCTGTTCGGAAAATGTCATCCTCTGCTGCAAAAAAGTGCTTGACATTTTCCGAACCGACTTTGGGGCTCCATATCTCGGGGCTACTTGATGCTAGAAACCCCAAATGTGGTATACAAACCCAGTGGAACTAGCACTACAACATATCCAAAGCTGGGGTTCCTAGCACCAAGTGGCCCCGAGATACGGGGCCCCAAAATTGGTTCAGAAAATGTCATTCTCTGCTGCAGAAAAGTGCTGGACATTTTCCGAACTGACTTTAGGGCCCCGTATCTCGGGGCCACTTAGTGCTAGGAACTCCAGCTTTGGATATGTTGTACACCAAATTTGGGGTTCCTAGCACCAAGTGGCCCCGGGATACGGGGCCCAAAATTCGGTCAACTGTGTCCATCTGCAGCAATGTCATTTCGGGACCCTTTGGGTCCAGAGACCCCAAATTTTGGCTGCAGCTAGGGGGCATCTAGGAACCCTTAACTACCGAGTTTGAAGTTCGGGGGACCTATGGCTGCAAATAGGCACAATGAGGCATTTAAATGGGCACAGTGAAGCTGCAAATGGGCATTGTTGACCCTCTTTTCCACTTACAGTAGCTGCGCATTTCTCACCCTTGGCTTATACTCGAGTCAACAAGTTTTCCCAGTTTTTTGTGGTACAATTAGGTGCCTCGGCTTATATTCGGGCCGACTTATACTCGAGTATATACGGTAGTTGAAGAACTACTTTTATTTTAAAGGGGTTGTAAAGGTAATTTTATTTTTTTTTTTAAATAACTAACATGTCATACTTACCTTCACTGTGCAGCTCGTTCTGCACAGAGTGGCCCCGAACCTGCTCTTCTGGGGTCCCTCGGCGGCTGTTTCAGCTCCTCCCCGCAAGAACGAACCACCTTAATGCGAGCTCCCTCACATGGTGGTTAGTTATTGCGGCGCGCTCCCGTGATACAGCTGGCGGCTATAGCCGCTCACTGTATCACTCGGCCCCGCCCCCCGGCGCGCCGCGTCATCGGATGTGATTGACAGCAGCGCGAGCCAATGGCTGCGCTGCTTTCAATCCATCCACTGCAGCCAATCAGCGACCAGGCTGAGCTGCAATAGAGATGACGAGAATGAGCAGCGGAGATTCGAGGTGTCAGGTAAGTAAAACGGGGGGGCTGGGGGCGGCGGTATTGTCAAAAGTTTTTTCACCTTAATGCATATAATGCATTAAGGTGAAAAAATTTTTACCTTTACAACCCCTTTAATTAAAACAATCACATTGCCAGTGCATGAAACCCGGACACAATATTCAGACAGGAATGTGGCTCGGAACTGGGCCTGACAGGAGGATGAGCGGGCACTATGCACGCCCCATTACTATTTTCTTTGGAGCGCCCAAAGGTGTCCCGGGTCTATTACAATCCTATATAGTGTATGCTAAATTTTTTTTTTTTTTTGTTTTTTTGCTGTGCACCGCTAAAGTGTTCGGGTTTGGCTTGAAGTAAAAGTGACATACAAACAGTGGAGTAATATGGAGCACTCTGGATATGACCGTTTGTAACTAATAAATGGGTATGGAATAGATTAAACTGGGCAATAGGACAAGTCCGTATAAATCAATGAGTCCATGTAAGGAAAACCATATGCTGCCCTTAGGCTGCCAATTCAAAAGTTAGAAGAAACTCTGGAACATAGAAAAGGCAAAGAACAGCGCCTTCTAAGAGTAGCACGTTAGGTAATTTTAATAGTAAAAATTGAACATGGAAACGCTCAAAAACGAGCGATATATTCAGGCATGGTATATAATGTGTTCATCCGCTCTGTCTCCGGGTGATGCCTTGCGTCACTGGCTGTGGTGGAGGTCCGTTGTCTGGCCGCACTGTTGGCTCACAGCGCTTTCGAGTAGCTGGAGCAATGATCGACGATGACGAGGTCACTTTCGGGTACAAGGTCAGCGGGAGGTGCTCGCGTTCGGACCATGTGTGCTCCTTCTTCAGGCTTGGCTGATGGCCATCTTTGAATAGGGTCAATATGGCGTGTATGTATCTATATTGACCCTATTCAAAGATGGCCACCAGCCAAGCCTGAAGAAGCAGCACGCATGCTCCGAACACGAGCACCACCCGCTCACCTTGTACCCAGAAGTGAGGTCACCGTGCACCCGTCGATCATCGCTCCAGCTACCCGGAAGCGCTGTGAGCCAACAGTGCGGCTGAAGGACGGCCAGATCACGGACCTCCACCACAGCCAGTGATGCAAGGCATCACCCGGAAACAGAGCGGATGAACACATTATATACCAGTGATGGTGAACCTTGGCACTCCAGATGTTTTGCAACTACATTTCCCACGTTGCTCATGCACTCTGCAGTGTAGTTGAGCATCATGGGAAATGTAGTTCCAAAACATCTGGGGTTCCAAGGTTCACCATCACTGTTATATACCATGGCTGAATATATCGCTAGTTTGTGAGTGTTTCCATGTTGAATTTTTACTATTAAATTACCTAATTTGCTACACTTAGGAGGCGCTGTTCTTTGTCTTTTCTTTGAAGAAAAAGTGTCAACTCTTATCAGGGGTCTAAAAAAAAGGATGTAAAGTTCTAGGGCCATTATTCACAATGAAATCTTAACTGATAGCCTGTAGGGGGCTTTTAAAGTACTGCCCATGGAAAATATATGATCCAGTGGGGTGCATGCTGTCAACCCATGCTGGATGGCTATTATAGGAGATTGCTCTCCTTTTTGCTGAGGTTGTCTACCATCCAGCTTTACACAGCTTTCCAGCTTTAGATATATTTTGTGGCCCCTTACTCTTCCATTAGTGAATGCAAGCAATTGATAACCATTGATCTTCTGCTGGGCTTGAGGTCTGGGTTGGGCTGAGAAACCCCCCCCATGTGGGTCTGGACATCCAGTCACGTTCATATCTTTGATTGCTTCCACTTCCTTATCCCATGATGAAGACTTTATATAAGTTCATATATAAAAGTGCAGCACTGAATCATGAAATATAAACAAATATCAAAAATCATTGCATCAAACAACATATAAAGTGCATAATTAAATGTCAATGCAATAAAGTGCAAAAAGGGTCCATATTAAAAGAGTGCAAATTCCACAAATGGATGTTGAATGATTGAACAACTATGTAATAGTGAAATCCTATGTAAAACTTCCAGACCACCAAGGAATCGCCTCACTCCTGCTCTCCCCCCCCCCCCCCCAATGGGTATATGCTCCCCTCTGGGAGTGCGACCACCCCCCCAACTAAGCTGGGTCGAAGACGCCTGTGAGCCCCCCAGGACTCGGTGAGATATCCAACACAGCTGGCTCCTAAACTTCTCCCAAGATCTCCTCCTCAGTATGTCAGCAGCAAAGTATATGCAGAGAAAAAGACTCCAATAGTGCTTGAATTGCCTAAAACACTTTAACATGTGCTTATTAAAATATACAGGGTACTCACAATATGCGGGTGCTTCCAGCGCATCGCACTAATACGGACGTAAGTTCAAAACGCAACATAGAGCCGCACATCCAAAATCTCAATCAGCTCCTCAAATAGCTATAGAGCCCTAGTGCCTTCACCGTCCTAGCCCCTCCCCTATGCGTTTTCGAAGCAGGGTCACATGCCTTCCTCAGGGGGATCTCCCTATAAGTTGAAACGCGTTGGGTTGACTTGGTGGATATGCAATTTATTTTACTAATTTCACATATGCCTGCAGCATATGTATATTGTAGGAATGGTATAATAGCAGGACGTGAAGTGTCTAGACCAGCCAATTTTAAACCTGTTGTTCAATATAAGGTTTTTTTTTTTTTTTTTTTTTCTTTTTTTTTCTATTTCTTTTCTTTTTTTTTATATACACCAATTTGTAATTGTGTGATTTCTATTGCTGCAACAAAGTCCCATGGGAGATATCTTTTGTCTGTGAAAAATATAGGGTATCGAAGTGTGTTGCAATTTTATGGGCGCATACAATTTTTAGGGCTTGACATGCTGGGCATCTATTTACTCGGTGCAGCTTAATTTTTTTTTATATATTACCAATACCTTGCGTTTTTTTTAAACTGATGCTTCAATAAGGAGAACCAGTCCTGTCAATATTGTATTATAGAAGACTTTTGGTCCCCTACATCTGCCTTTTTCAACCAGGGTACTGTGACACCCTGGGGTGCCTTCTGGGTTCTTCAGGGGGGCCAGGGCAGAATGTCTAAAAACTGCCCAAAAATTGTCAACAAGCCAGCAGATGGATCAAACCTGCCATTTTTGTTACACAAAGCCCCCACAGGCTTTAATTGTGCAGCATTTACAACGTTAGACTTGCTGCTGGCATTCTAAAAACTGTTGATAAGGAGGACATTTGGGTGCCTGAGAACATTCTTGTTTGCCCCTTTCTGTCAGAACTTTATCTGAATGAGGAAGAGAAATCAAGGGTGAAAAGAAATGCAGAAATACCAGATAGTACTGGTGTGAAAAGCTGTGTTTGCTTGTAAAAATAAACTGCCTCTAATGTTGGGTGTCATAAAAAAAAAATACCGAAACTAAGTAGTTTTACATACTGCAGAAGCATTGACACATTTCGATTTTAGAATGCGGTGCCTCGAGATTGTGCAGAATTTTTAAGCACTTGTTTACATTTGCTTTAAAATGTGGCACTAGACACGCTTTCTTTCAAGTGTTCTGAATGCCAATTAGGGATTGTCCCAATGCTCGAATCAAAGTTAGTTCGACTCAAACATCGGTTGCTCATTTGTCCGCTAACAAACCTAACATATGGGGCGTTTGCGGCTAATTCGAGCGCCGATGAGAGCCCCGTAATGCTCTGCGAGATCGCAGTGCATTGAGGTTGCTGATTGGCCAAAGAATGCACCTGACCTGCATGCTTTTGCCAATCACAGCGCGATCTGCTGGGAGAGCCATGATTGGCCAAAGGCAGGGCGCCCTTGGCCAATCATGGCTCAGGGGGCTAAGTCCAAGCACCACACTATATAAGGCTGCTTGCACAGCGGCCCTGTGTAGTGTGATAATGTGGAGAAATTGAGAGAGGCTAGATTAGGCAGGTTAGTTAATGGCGGTTGAGTGTGTGTGTGTGTGTGTGTGTGTGTGTGTGTGTGTGTGTGTGTGTGTATATATATATATTATAGTGCATTGAAGTTAAGGGGAAAATTAAGAAAAAAAAAACGGCATGGGGTCCCCCCCAAAATCCACAGCAGGCCCTTACCTGAGCAAGCAGGAAAGGGGGGGTGAGCGAGCGCCCCCCCCTTCCCCCCCGAATCATACCAAGCCACTTGCCCTCAACATGTGGAGGGTGCTTTGGGGTCCCCCCCCCCCCAAAACTTATCGGAATCTGGAAGCCCCCTTTAACAAGCCCCCCCCCTTGTGAATGGGTATTGGGTACATTGTACCCCAACCATTCACCAAAAAAAGTGTCAAAAAGTAAAAAACCACCATAAACAGTTTTTGACAATTCCTTTATTTTAAAAATTGTCAATCACGCTGCCCGTCCGACACTTTATTAGAAAAAAAAAAAAGTGTCGGTCGGGCGGCGTGATTGACAATTTTTAAAATAAAGGAATTGTCAAAAACTGTCTATTGTGGTTTTTACTTTTTGACACTTTCTTTTGGTGAATGGGTAGGGGTACAATGTACCAGATACCCATTCACATAGGGGGGAGGGGGATCTGGGCCCCCCCCTCATCCTGCTTGCTTGAATAAGGGCCTGGAGTGCACTGGGGGGGCCCCACCTTGATTATTTTTTCCCTTGATTTTTCATCTATATTGCCGGAAGCCAGCAAGACATTACAACCGCGAACAAGTTTAAATGACATTTTTTCCTTTTTAGAAATGTCATTTTGCTGCGGCACTGTTGTACACGTCACACAGATGCGCCACTTTACAGGTAGACTAAGGGGACCCCCCAGGCACTATATTTAAAGAAATATTTAATTTTTATTGTTTCACTTTAAGCATTATTAATAGCACTGCTCCTGAAAACGTCGCTTTAAAACCTTTTTCTTTTGCATTGATGCATGTCCCCTGGGGCAGGGCCCAGGTCCCCATACACATTTTATGGCAATAACTTGCCTATAAACCTTTAAAATGTGGACTTTTGATTTTTCATGTTCGTGTCCCATACACTATTATAGGGTTCGATTGTTCGCTCCAACTTTTTGCCTGTTTGCATGTTCTGGTGCAAACCGAACTGGAGGGGTGTTCGGCTCATCCCCTAATACCAATCAAAGCTCCTGTCACTAAATCAAATGGTAAGCTTATAGTCCTGATCACATGTGTTTGCTTCACTTCAAAAATAATACCTCATGTCACTTTCCTGGTACTTCAAAGTCTCCACAGCAGTCTATGACAACACTCGTTTACATCATCTGCAGCATTTGAGGGGCTTTTATTCAGAGTTGGCTTTGCTTTGTTTTGGAGGTATTGCAGGTATGAGATATCCCAGGATGCACTGGGAAACAAGTGAACTGGAGGCGAAGACTTCAGCAGTCACTTCTGGTTCGTGTATGTATGTATATATATATATATATATATATATATATATATATATATATATATATATATATATATATATATATATATATATATATATATGTATGTGTATATGTGTATGTATGTATGTATATATATATATATATACATACTGGGACTGTCTGGTGCAGGTGGAAGGTGAAGGTTCAGACTGGAGAGGAGCAACTAGCAGATGGCATACGTGGTGCGCAATATGGGAATGGGTACTGGATAGATAGGACTGAGCGTTGCAGGATCAGTAGAGCTGGGGGACCAGAAGAAACCAGCAACGTAACATGTGGTGAGCAGCATGGGAGCAATATAGTGGGAGGTGAGCAGGGACTGGGGAGAGAAAGAATGGAGTGGTGGAGAATTGTCAGAGCTGGGGGACCAGAGTGGGAGAAACTTGCAGATGTCACACATGGTGTGCATGATGGGAGTAATATAGCAGGAGGTAAGCTGGGTCTGGAGATAGAGGAGGATCAGCAGAGCTGGGGGCTGCTGCAGAGCGGGGGATCAGCAGAGCTGGGGGCTGCTGCAGAGCGGGGGATCAGCAGAGCTGGGGGCTGCTGCAGAGCGGGGGATCAGCAGAGCTGGGGGCTGCTGCAGAGCGGGGGGCTGCTGCAGAGCGGGGGATCAGCAGAGCTGGGGGCTGCTGCAGAGCGGGGGATCAGCAGAGCTGGGGGCTGCTGCAGAGCGGGGGATCAGCAGAGCTGGGGGCTGCTGCAGAGCGGAGGATCAGCAGAGCTGGGGGCTGCTGCAGAGCGGGGGATCAGCAGAGCTGGGGGCTGCTGCAGAGCGGGAGATCAGCAGAGGTGGGGGCTGCTGCAGAGCGGGAGATCAGCAGAGGTGGGGGCTGCTGCAGAGCGGGAGATCAGCAAAGAGGTGGGGGCTGCTGCAGAGCGGGAGATCAGCAGAGAGGTGGGGGCTGCTGCAGAGCGGGAGATCAGCAGAGAGGTGGGGGCTGCTGCAGAGCGGGAGATCAGCAGAGAGGTGGGGGCTGCTGCAGAGCGGGAGATCAGCAGAGGTGGGGGCTGCTGCAGAGCGGGAGATCAGCAGAGGTGGGGGCTGCTGCAGAGCGGGAGATCAGCAGAGGTGGGGGCTGCTGCAGAGCGGGGGATCAGCAGGACTGGGGGCTGCTGCAGAGCGGGGGATCAGCAGGACTGGGGGCTGCTGCAGAGATGGGGGGTTGCTACTGAGCCCCTTTTTAAATAGAAAATCAACACACGCAGGGTATTTGCCAAGCTTCATTAAAACTTTAAAAAGCATCACAGGAGCATTAAGAACGCAACAAAAATGCATATTGAAGCGGTAGGCAATTTAATGTGTGTGTTACAGTCTAAGCAAATGCTAATGAGCCCTAAGGGTGCCTTGATTGATAAAAAGTTGAGAAATACTGTCCTACGTAATAGGAAAAATAAAACTCTAGGGCCATTATTCACAGTGAACTCTAAACTGATGACCTGTAGGGGTGCATGCAATTTTAACGCTTGACGTGTTGGGTATCTACAGTATTTACTCAGCACAACTTCACCCCCTTCTTTTTTTTTTTTTTTTTTTTACCAAAAAATGGCTTTTAAAATGTTGCCTATAGAAAATTGTATGGCTTGACCTGTTGAGTATCTAGCTACTCGATGCAACCTCCTGTTTTGTATTTTACCCCAAAAAAATGGGTAATGTGTTTGTGTGCCCTAAAATTATTTGATGTGTTCAAGAAAAGGAAAGGGTTGCCAGTCAGTAAAACAATGTTTCAATCTCCTGTACATGTGTTTCCCCTTATCAGGATAGACGATGGCACACAATACACATGGGCATTTCCTGTCCATGAAACGTCATTTCAGTATTGGACGCAACATGTGGTTTCTAATAGTACAGATTTCTTGGAGGAGATGGCATTTTATGACACAATCATTTACTGTATATTTCACTCTAATGGCCGAGAATTTAGCCACCAGCCATACAATTGTGGTCTTATGTCTGTGGGTAGCCCTCAACATCGTGATCTGTGATTTGTACCGACATCATACCCTAGTGCATGCCGGGAGTGTGTGGCCAATGACCCTGGCTCCTCTCCTGTGTACACTGACTACTGTATCCTGGGTCTGACACTGCAAAGTGCAAAGGACTGCGCGCTAATCCTTAGACAAACAGAAAATGAAATGTCATGTCCATGAGGCAATCCGGGATGAGAGCCTAATAATTCCCATAGGAATGAATCACACCAATTACATGCTGGAGATGACTTGGTTACAAAGTGCACCTGTCTGCTCAACGCAACAGCGGAAGCCAAGCCCAACGCTCATGGGTGGTAATTGGCTGATGCAGATTTATGATCAAAAATTGCCTTAAAATGTATTTAAACCCAAGAACAAAAATGTTCATGTAATGTAGGTTACCCGTCCTTAGATGTTGTGGCTGCATTAATGTTCTTTTTTTTCATGCTAAGAACATTTTCAGCAAATACCAAAATTCCTGGCGATCTTGACAGAAATGCAGTTCTTCCTATGAGCTACAATGAAAGTATAGACAATGTTATCTTCCTTCTGTAAACTACACATCTCCCCACCCCATCCCACATTGGAGATGAAGAGGGGAACATATTTTTGAAGTCCAGGCTGGGTTACCACCATGGCTCCATCTATAGCAGCTCTTTTCAACCAGGGTTCTTTTAAGCCCTAGGGTTCCTCCAGAAGTTGCTAGGGAATCCTTGACTTGTGACTGATTGACCTCCAATGTGATTGCGTCTGCATAACTCCTGGGGCCAGTGACGTGACACCAATCATCTTTGTAGATGTCTATAAGGATGACCACAACCATAAGCAGCCTTCCTTACGATGACCACCAATATAAGGGGACATTCTTCCCGCTGACCAACAATGTAGGGGGCATTCTTTTCATTGACTACCAATGTAAGGAACATTCTTCCCTATGACCATCAATATAAGAAACCTCCTTCCAAATGACCAACAATGTAAGGAGCATTCTTTCCACTTGTCCACCAATGTAAGGAGCATTTTTCTCACTGACCAGCAATGTAAGGGGCATTCTTTCCACTGCCCCTGATTCATTTAAACAGAAATAGACAGGCCAAATGTCCCAGGTTTGCCAGGACAGTCCATCATCTTGGTTCTGTTGATGCTCTGTCAAGGGCTATGTCCCGAGGTCAAAGAATCAACCTTAAGTTGCTACCCTTGCATTTAACGCCAAAAGGAATGAATTGCAGGGACCAGGGCTATGAGTGGGAGGTCCCTTCAAACTTAGAGGTGGTGTCTGGGTGGGACCAACCATTAAAGTGAAAGTGATGGGTCACCTCCTAATTAGAAGCAGGGTCTGGGCAGGACTCAACTGTAAAGTTGACGTGATTTGGATATGCCCACCTTGAAAGTTGGTGGACAAAATGCAGACCATTTTGTGGTCCTGGGATCCGGGATCAATGCATTGGTAAGTAAGTATGTAAGTGTTGTCCCTCTAAGACAGGAAGTGTGTTACTGGCAGGATCAACAGGTGAAGGTAAAGCAGAAATAGCCTAATGAAATAAATCAAATGCAGCCACCACATTTAAGGATTGATAAACTGCAAATAATGACCGTATTTGTTCCTAGGTTTTGATACTTTGATTTTGTCCTTCAACATTTCCAGCCTCTTCCCTATTATTGTTGTTTTTATTTTGTTTTTTTTTGTTTTGTTTTTTTCATTATATTTTTATTCATTATTTATCTCAGCTGACTAATACCAAGTCTGATCCCTCGTTTTATCCGCTGAGCTCTCCTCGGTTATAGAATATTCCACATGTGTCAATAATTTATCACGCTGTAATCAGAGACAGGGGCAGTATGTGGCTGGCAGACCCATCACCCAATTAGTGTAATTAATTAGTACATATAGTTGTCCAACTGACCTCCAGTGACTCGGGAATTATCACCCGGAGAACAAATCCTCTTATACTACATATTGATTTTTCCTGCCTGATCGCCAGCGGATTAATTTATCAGCAGTGAGCATCCGTCTGTCTGTCCAGGTGTACGGGATGTGACAATGGATCTGACAGACAAATACCGCCTTTGTATCAGGAAACATCGATTTAATGGGTGGTAGATATTAATTCAGATTTCTGGGAGCCTTGTTCTGTTCTGTCTGTGCAGGCTCTTGATTTATCTGTGGAACCCAATGGGAAATCTTGAGATGCGTGTTGCATGATCCACAGAGATCAATTCCCTATAGCAGTGTTTCTTTGTTCAGTTGAGGCACCCTTCAAAATGTAAAATCTGGAGGCCCCTCACCCACCGGTCTACAATGTAAAAAAAAAAATGTATCAATGGAAACCTGAGCCTTGGACACACAACTGCCTTATGCCCTATTCACACGTGGTTTCTGAATGCACGACAAAACGCACAGGAAACGTGTTTGGCCGCACATTTCGAAAACGCGCGCGCAAAAAAAACCTGTGCTGCAAAAATGCTTCACATTTACAGTGCCAATAATTTGGTAATGGCAACCTAATCGCTGTTAGTAGAAGCATTGTGCCAAAACACGCAATGCTCCATGCCCAAGAAGGAACGAGAGCTTCTTTGGCATGTTTGTCGAGTTTCCCCCTCCGTCCCCGCCATCACATTGAGGTTCCCCCTCCGTCCCCGCCATCACATTGAGGTTCCCCCTCAGTCCCCCCATCACATTGAGGTTCCCCCTCAGTCCCCCCATCACATTGAGGTTCCCCCTCAGTCCCCCCATCACATTGAGGTTCCCCCTCAGTCCCCCCATCACATTGAGGTTCCCCCTCAGTCCCCCCATCACATTGAGGTTACCCCTCGGTCCCCCCATCACATTGAGGCTCCCCCTCGGTCCCCCCATCACATTGAGGTTCCCCCTCGGTCCCCCCATCACATTGAGGTTCCCCCTCGGTCCCCCCATCACATTGAGGCTCCCCCTCGGTCCCCCCATCACATTGAGGCTCCCCTCAGTCCCCCCATCACATTGAGGCTCCCCCTCAGTCCCCCCATCACATTGAGGCTCCCCCTCAGTCCCCCCATCACATTGAGGCTCCCCCTCAGTCCCCCATTACATTGAGGCTCCCCCTCAGTCCCCCCATCACATTGAGGTTCCCCCTCAGTCCCACCATCACATTGAGGCTCCCCTCAGTCCCCCCATCACATTGAGGTTCCCCCTCAGTCCCCCCATCACATTGAGGCTCCCCCTCAGTCCCCCCATCACACTGAGGCTCCCCCTCAGTCCCCCCATCACATTGAGGTTCCCCCTCGGTCCCCCCATCACATTGAGGCTCCCCCTCGGTCCCCCCATCACATTGAGGTTCCCCCTCGGTCCCCCCATCACATTGAGGTTCCCCCTCGGTCCCCCCATCACATTGAGGTTCCCCCTCGGTCCCCCCATCACATTGAGGCTCCCCCTCAGTCCCCCCATCTCATTGAGGCTCCCCCTCAGTCCCCCCATCACATTGAGGCTCCCCCTCAGTCCCCCCATCACATTGAGGCTCCCCCTCAGTCCCCCCATCACATTGAGGCTCCCCCTCAGTCCCCCCATCACATTGAGGTTCCCCTCAGTCCCCCCATCACATTGAGGTTCCCCCTCAGTCCCCCATCACATTAAGGTTCCCCCTCAGTGAAAAATATCCTGTACCCATCGCTGGAGTTCATGTAGTCTGGATGTGGCTGCAAAGAGGATGCAGGAGATCAGCAGCACTGAGATGTAACAAAAGAAGAAAACCAAAAACAAACCTCAGTTTATGGTTAAAAAAATGTAAAAAATGCCCAGGGCAAAGCTAATGTCATGGAGTTGTGGTTTACATTGGGTTGATTGACCCGCCTGGCGTTTTCGGTTGTCCTTGGTAGCGGCGCGGCTCGTGGGGACATTCCGCGTCGCAGTGTTTATATAAAAGGGATCGGCCGAGGCCGGCGTCCTACTTCTAGAGTTTTAAAGGGCAAAAAGAAAGTTGCCGTTGATGTTGTTCAACAGGTTTCAGACAAAAGCTGCCAAGTCGGCATCGCGTTACCTAATTGTACGACTGGAGGAGAGACTATTAACCAGCTACTGTCATCCCTCCAATCACCTGGCAGGATGACAAATTTACGATGTGTCGGTTACAACGCGTCTCATTCATTAACATGTCACCTGTCAGGTGTGGCTCCGACCGGCGGAGGATCGACTTAAACTGCTTCTTTATGATCCAAAAAACATCTCCGACCATAAAAACCGAGGTGGGCTGAAACATTGTATCACTGTTTAGGTGTGTGTGTGTGATATGGATACAAACTGTCATTTTGCAGCAGCTGGAGGTTGTAGAGAAATCCATTGTATGGATCCTTTAACACTCACTTGTCTTGCAAATTAGTGACATGTATCCGCCTGCTTTGTTCCTGAAGTAGGATTACCTGAGCTCTTCAATATATATTCAAATTATAAGGAGGAACATTTTGCTTTCCCTGGTTCCTCATCAACATGACATTAAACTTTATAAATAAAACATTTCCATTTTCATTACCAAATCTTATTTTAGACCCAATGATGTCATCACTTGGTCTCTGTTCTTCTCTATGCATTCCTGGGTCCTCAGTCCTGATACAAGCAGTGAGCTCTTTGGAAGAGTTCTGCAAATATCAAAATGCCTTTAACAGTGGATGTCAGAGGAATGGGCATTCATAGGCCGGCGGCATTTTCATGGTAAGGCCCACAAGTGACAGTGAGCCTCAGGACCATCTTTAATATTGGACGCTGGGCAAACAGCCCCCCCCCCCCCCCATGCAATTTTCGTTCTTCACCCCCACATCCTGAAAAACAAACCATACTACCCCCATCATCATTACACAGGACCCCCCTATACTACCCCCATCATTACACAGGATCCCCCCCCCCCATACTACCCCCATCATTACACAGGATCCCCCCCCCCCAATACTACCCCCATCATTACACAGGATCCCCCCCCAATACTACCCCCATCATCATTACACAGGACCCCCCTATACTACCCCCATCATTACACAGGATACCCCCATCATTACACAGGATCCCCCCCCCAATACTACCCCCATCATTACACAGGATCCTCCCCCATACTACCCCCATCATTACACAGGACCCCCATACTACCCCCAGCATTACCCTGGACCCCCCCATACTACCCCCATCATTACACAAGACCCCTCCCCCATACTATCCCCATAATTACACAGGACCCCCCTTCCCCCATATTACACCCATCATTACACAGGACCCCCCCTATACTACCCCCATCATCACACTGGTCCCCCCCCCCCATACTACCCCCATCATTACCCAGGACCCCCATACTACCCCATCATTACACTGGACCCCCCCATACTACCCCCATCATTACACAACCCCCCCCCCCCATACTACCCCCATCATTACCCAGGACCCCCATACTACCCCATCATTACACTGGACCCCCCCATACTACCCCCATCATTACACAGGACCCCCTCCCCCATACTATCCCCATAATTACACAGGACCCCCCTTCCCCCATATTACACCCATAATTACACAGGACCCCCCCTATACTACCCCCATCATTACACAGGACCCCCCGCATACTACCCCCATCATTACACAGGACCCCCCCCCATACTACTCCCATCATCATTACACAGGACCCCCCCCCATACTACCCCCATCATTACACAGGACCCCCCCCATACTACCCCCATCATTACACAGGACCCCCCCCATACTACCCCCATCATTACACAGGACCCCCCCATACTACCCCCATCATTACACAGGACCCCCATACTACCCCCATCATTACACAAGACCCCTTCCCCCATACTACCCCCATCATTACACAGGACCCCCCCCCATACTACCCCCATCATTACACAGGACCCCCCCCATACTACCCCCATCATTACACAGGACCCCCCCATACTACCCCCATCATTACACAGGACCCCCATACTACCCCCATCATTACACAAGACCCCTTCCCCCATACTACCCCCATCATTACACGGGACCCCCCTTCCCCCATATTACACCCATCATTACACAGGATCCCCCTTCCCCATATTACACCCATCACTACACAGGACCCCCCTTCCCCCATACTACCCCCATCATTACACGGGACCCCCTCCCCCATACTATCCCCATTATTACACCTTCCAGCCAAGAGATGAGACGGGTTCTATCTGACTTGCTGCAGCTTCTAATCCACTATGTGAGAAGCTCACAGTGTGCAGTGAAATCAGAGTAAGCCATTTCAGTCCAGGAGGGGAGCTGGTACAACTGTGCAAGGCTGTGGGGGGGGGGTGTTAGATTTTTAAAGTGAACCTGTCAGCTCAACTTTCAAAATGGAAACTTCCTGGCGGATCGGCCACCTGCCATCATCCTGTCCAATGAGGAAGCCTCGGGGGCGTGGAACAGAAGGACTTTCTATAAAACTTTTAGAGGGGCTGGCGGTTCATATTAAGTCTTCCCCAGACATTATAAAGGGAAGTTTTTTATAGCCAAGTGTGGGATTCTGTAACGGATTCCTATGGTCAGAT
>NC_133336.1:19819291-19861791 GCF_042186555.1 Aquarana catesbeiana
TTTGCCTGGAGTTCAGCTTTAGTAACATTGCAGCACATAATTGCTGCTTTGGAAACACCCATTTAGAAGCTGATAATATTTGTTCCTCCTCTTAGTACTTCATGTCTGTTTAGAGTAGGTAGTCAATATTTCTAACCCTGCACTGTGAACAACATAGTAACAATTTTGCATCTTCTGTTTTAATCTAGGAGCTGAGAGAGGACAATGTGATTCTCATCGAGACGAAGACCATGCTGGAGGAGCAGTTGTCCTCAGCCCGGGTCCGGACGGACAAACTGCACGAGCTGGAGAAAGAGAACCTTCAGCTGAAATCCAAAATACACGACATGGAGCTGGTGAGGGAACCCAAGGTTTAATCCATGGTGGTACATGGTAATTGTAGATGAGGGAAGATGAAAATTTTAGAATAGACGGGGGCTTAACCAGCACCAAGGACTGAGCTCTGACATAAAAAGGAATTAAAAAAATTGGAGAATCAAAGAAGCTTTTCCATAATTTTAAACCATGGACATACAGTGCCTTGAAAAAGTATTCATACCCCTTCAAATTTTCCACATTTTGTCATGTTACAACCAAAAGCGTAAAATGTATTTTATTGGGATTTTATGTGATAGACCAACACAAAGTGGAAGGAAAATGATAAATGGTTGTCAAAATTTGTTTTACAAATTTAATATGTGAAAAGTGTGGGGTGCATTTGTATAGCGCCCCCGAGTCAATACTTTGTAGAACCTCCATTCACTAATCAGCTGCAAGTCTTTTTGGGGATGTCTCTACCAGATTTGCACATCTAGAGAGGGACATTTTTGCCCATTCCTCTTTGCCAAATAGCTCAAGCTCTGTCAGATTGGATGGAGAGCATCTGTGAAAAGCAATTTTCAAGTCTTGCCACAGATCCTCAATTGGATTTAGGTCTGGATATTGACTGGGCCATTCTAACACATGAATATGCTTTGATCTAAACCATTCCATTGTAGCTCTGGCTGTATGTTTAGGGTCGTTGTCCTGCTGGAAGGTGAACCTCCGCTCCAGTCTCAAGTCTTTTGCTGATTCTAACAGGTTTCCTTCTAAGATTTCCTGTATTTGTCTCCATCCATCAACTCTGACCAGCTTCCCTGTCCCTACTGAAGAAAAGCATCCCCACAACATGATGCTGCCACCACCATGTTTCACGGCGGGGATGGTGTGATTAGGGTGATGTGCAGTGTTAGTTTTCCGCCACACATAGCATTTTGCTTTTATGCCAAAAAGTTCAATTTTGGTGTCATCTGACCAGATCACCTTCTTCCACATGTTTGCTGTGTCCCCCACATGGCTTCTTACAAACTGCAAATGTTACTCCTTATGGCTTTCTTTCAACAATGGTTTTCTTCTTGCCACTCCTCCATAAAGGTCAGATTTGTGGAGAGCACGACTAATAGTTGTCCTGTGGACAGATTCTCCCACCAGAGCTGTGGATCTCTGCAGCTCCTCCAGAGTTACCATGGACCTCTTGGCTGCTTCTCTGAAGAATGTTCTCTTTGCCCGGCCTGTCAGTTCAGGTGGACGGCCATGTCTTGGTAGGTTTGCAGTTGTGCCTTTCAATGTCTTTAACACTTCTATAAATTCATACCTCTCTCCTCATTGGAGCTCAGAGTTTACAGTATATGACTATAACAGGGGTGTCAAAACTCCATTTTATCTCATGCTGCATCAGCATTATGATTGGTTCCACTAGATTTTAGTTAAGGGTATCAGAGTAAAGGGGGGTGAATACAAATGCACGCCACACTTTTAACATATTTATTTGTAAAATAAAATTGAAAAACATTTTATCATTTTCCTTTCATTTCACAATTATGTGCTACTTTGTGTTGGTCTATCACATAAAACCCCAATAAAATACATTTACGTTTTAGGTTGTAACATGACAAAATGTGGAAAATTTCAAGGGATGGCCCCGGTCCTTAACAACCGGTAATTGCCGGATTTTTTTGTTGTTTACATTTCAGCTGTCAGGGGGGGGGAATCCCGCTTACAGCTGAACGAACGGAGCCTGAAAGTCTCGAGTACCGATACTCGTGCAAATGCTTGGTATCGGTGCAACCCTACTGTTAATACTACAGCATGCAAATGGATTTTGGGCAATTCTGCGCTTCCAACTTTGCTGTAACCTTTTTTTTTTTGTGAAGGTCCTTTTCTGTTCCAGCATGAATGTGCCCTGTACACAAAGCCAGCTCCATAAAGACATAGTTTGCCCATTATGGTGTGGAGGATGTTGAGTGTCCTGCACAGAGCCATGACCTCAACCTTACTGAACAGCTTTGGGGGTGTGTTGAAATGTTGAGGGTGAGCCTGGTATTCTCATCCAACATCCCTACCTGACCTGACAAATGGGCCCAAATTCCCACAGGCACACTCCAAAATCTTGTGGCAGTCTCCCCAGAAAAGTGAAGGCTTTTCTAGCTGCAAATGAGGGCATCTACATATTAATGGTCAGGGCTTTGGAATGGTATGCCCAGCAAGCTCTTATAGGAGTTATGGTCAGGTGTCATCACTTCTAGCCATATATTGTAGACCTGGTAAATATTTAATCTTGGCAGCAGTTATGAAATCCTTTATAAAGGAATGTATTACATTGTCAGGACCGTTTCTCGGATAAGAATCGTATTGAGGAATTGCTGGAGGAGAACATGGTGCTGGAAATCGCTCAGAAGCAAAGTATGAACGAGTCTACTCAGCTGGGCTGGGAACTGGAGCAGCTGTCCCGGAGCACGGATCTGTCTGACGGTGAGTGGCCAAAAGGTCAGGAGTTGCTCACGAGATATGGCGCTGCTGTTCTTGTGCAAAGCTTTCAATGTCTTTAACACTTCTATAAATCCATACCTCTCTCCTCATTGGAGCTCAGAGTCTACAGTATATGACTATAACAGGGGTATCAAACTCAGTTTTATCAGAGGCTGCATCAGCATTATGATTGCCCTCAAAAGGCTAGTTGTATCTGTAAGATTATATGTCCAGAGCCCCCCCCCCCCACCATCAGAAGTCAAGAGTACCCCAACCTCCCAAACATCACAATGCACGCCCTCAACTTGTGCTGCTGCCAGGAAAAAGCTGGGGAGAAGCTGGGAAACAGGAAGTGCAGGGTCCTGGACAAGGACAAGAGGAGGGCTGGAGTGCAGTTGCCAAAGTCTGCCAATTCCCGAGACAAGGATCTGTAGGAGTTCTGTCCTCCTCTCTGCTGGGGTGGGGGTAGGGGGAGGCGCAGAGATGATTCTCCCCTGCGACTGCACAGAGAAGTGCAGAATCTGGAGGAGGCGTTCTGTCCTCCACTCTGCTGCTGACTGCTGAGATGGGGTGGGGATGGACAAGGGGAGTGCTGCAACTGCAGGAGAGGTGTGAGGGACACATTTGTGTTTGACACATGTGGACTATTACAAATAACGTAGCTTTTGTGGAAAGTGGCTTGATCTGAGGGATCACTGGACTTCTGGTCTTTTATAAGGAGCAGTTTGAGACCAGTCTTCTTTAGTTAGGAAGTTTCCAGTTAGAGAGTCTTTGCTACTTTGAATTGAGGAAAGACTGAGAAGGCAGTTTGGCCTTGTATCAGCCTGTACTAGGCTAGCCTTTAACCCCTTTGTTATGTATATGTCTTCCTAGCAACTAGGCATTAGGTATAGTGTCTCTTGAAGGATGTAGTACTGTTGATTCATTATCGTTAGATATAAATATACTACTAGCCAAATAGACACTCCTACTAGTTAGGAGTTCCCTGACCAACCACCTGTTTTTCTAGTAGCCTTAAACCCCATGGAATCCCATAGTTAGCCCTGAAGTGTGTGGCCTTCAGAACCATGCTATGAACACTGGAAAACTTTAGACTGTTTTCGGTTTTTGAGATGCATCTGAATATAGACTTTGTTGCTTAAGAGTGGTTCTGAGTCATGGACTAAACTTTCTTAAAAAGGAGGATTGTGTGGCCCCGAAAACATGTTGTGGTGTTGCTAAAGAACTATTAAAGCATTTTTGGACTTTTTATCTTTTGGCTTGCTGCTTATTTTGTATTCTTCTTCTTGGCATTAATTCCTTGTTACTGTAGCGCTTACCTTCGTAGTTGTCTACTGTTAGGGCCTTAGGCTCTTTACCATTAGTTGGATCTGCAGCCAAGCATGCAGTCAGTCACTCTTTTGGCTCAGTATTCAGTCTAGGGATATGCTTTTCTGATGCTTTACTGCATAACCTGAACTTGGATAGGTTAAGGGTAACTGTTGTATAACAAGTAAGTTGCTTCAAGTTGCTCAAGCAGCAACTTGAGGATACTAATCTTCCTCCAAAGAGTCTTGAGCAGAGTTCTTGTAGCAGCAAATATTGGGCTGAGCTTTACCAGGACACCGTCAGCAATGCTGACTCTGGCACAAGAGGGATAGTAGAAGCACACAGTCACCGGGATCTCACATTGGTCTGTACTCACTAATGTCCTTGGATGATTGGAAGCCTCCTTCCATTATCTTCCAGACCAGATCCCCAAAAGACAGTCCCTATGTCAGAATTTCAGCAGAATAGGCCCTCCAGCTAGCCTAGCTGGGACCATGATGAGCAGCAGAGCACATAGCAGGCCTGCCCAGAAGGGCAGCAGCTCTCCAGCCTGGTATCTTCTCCTCCAGGACAAGATCCTTATCTGTTCTAAGCCCCAGGCTATTTATCTCCCCTCCCAGCCATCATCTGGGCACATTCTACCAGAGATTGGGCAGGGCTGCATAAATATTCAGCTGCTTATTTTAAGCTCCCAGCCCACTATCTTCTAGAACTCTTCCAGGAAGATAGGGGTAAGCAATCAACCATGCAGCCGGTGGAACACCGAACAGGCCAAAATAATCACATGCAACTCAACCGATTACAGTTTGCCAATAACAAATTTTACCTATGCTACCTGTCTAGGGGATCCTTGTTTTATGTGAGCAGCCGAGCTGGAGCCAGTGAGCTCATTGGATTAATTTAATCTCTTTCACACCTAATGAAGATGTTCCAGAACCACTAGACTGTCTCCTGCCCCCATGACTATCAAACACTGTAGAGAGGAAGTAATTGATGAGCTCTAATGCCCTGTACACACGGTCGGACATTGATCGGACATTCCGACAACAAAATCCATGTATTTTTTCCAACGGATGTTGGCTCAAACTTGTCTTGCATACACACGGTCACACAAAGTTGTCGGAAAATCCGATCATTCTGAACGCGGTGACGTAAAACACGTACGTCGGGACTATAAACGGGGCAGTAGCAAATAGCTTTCATCTCTTTATTTATTCTGAACATGCGTGGCACTTTGTGCGCCGGATTTGTGTACACACGTTCGGAATTTCCGACAACGGATTTTGTTGTCGGAAAATTTTATAGCCTGCTCTCAAACTTTGTGTGTCGGAAAGTCCGATGGAAAATGTGTGATGGAGCCCACACACGGTGGGAATTTCCGACAACAAGGTCCTATCACACATTTTCCGCCGGAAAATCCGACTGTGTGTACAGGGCATAAGAGTTTTTATAAAAGATAAAGTATGCAAGGATTGGGCCAGGTTTTCATTGCGGTCTGTGTCACTATTGGGGGGGGGGGGGATTCACCCACTCTATACATCATGATGAACCATCATCGGGAGACAAAGTGATGGGTGGTGATCCAACATTTTATAGTTGTCAGAGCAAAAAGTGGGGGAAATCCTCCATTGGGATGCCTGCTACTATAACTGGAATGTTCGCTTTGGAGAGATTTCTTCTCATTTCCTCTTGTGTCGTCAGGACAGGAAATTAAGAGAAATCTCCACAGCAGGACACAGGCAGCAAAAACTTAATCTTGTATGTTTTTTTTTTTTTTTAATATATTCCTTATTCATGCAAAAAATAACATGAACATGGGATGCAATGGTAACCATACATAATTTCCTCAAGGGGTTTTAACACTTTCATACTCAAAAAAACATTCTTATGTACACTCCGATTCTTTTTCTGCACGATGATCACAAAGTTCTCAGGGAAGACAGTATTGTGATACGTTGGTGTCCCTGAAAAATATTTTTTTTTTCAGTTTCAATATTTTTTATTGGGTTTCACAAGAACAATAAAACCATGGGACAAATGTTACAACACGGTTTGTAACCATGGATAATTGCGTACCAATGTTGTAAAAGTGAACATTTTAAATAAAACAAACAAAATTGTAAAAGCAGTCCATCTCACACAGATGGCTGCTGCCAACTAGGGATCGTGCAGCGGCGTGACATCATCACCAAGTCCCTAACCGGCGTGTTTCATCTAATCGGACATTATCAAGGGGGTATTTACTTATTAATGGTGGACACTTGCACTAGAAACACTTAATTACTAGTGCTTGTTTATATTTGTGGCGCTGAACTTTTTATTTTGTTTTAATTTCTTCCTGGTTTTGTATATCAAACCTTTGTGTTAACAGCCATATATTCATTCATTTCTGGGAATATATTTATAATAAAAGTGAAAATTGTCTGCAGAATTCTTTATCAAATTAGAGTTTCATAATCGGTGTTGATTTAAGGTCATAGAAGAAGGTGCAGAGATTATGTTGGATGCATGCTGTGCATGTTTGGGGTAATCATCTTGGAAGAGCGGGGGGGGGGGTGGGGGGGGTGGGTTTAGAAGTGGGGGGTAGAAGGAACAAATGGAGGGAAAGAAGGGTGGAAACTAGGGTTGTCCTAGTATCGGTCCTGATACCGAGTATTTTCAGGAGTACTTGTACTCGTGCAAATGCCTAGTCCGATACCTGGACACTTAGGATCAATTTGTGCAATGGCGGGGGAAGTTATAATCATGACAGCCGCTCCTCCTCCTCTCCCTCCCATGGCTTTCAGCTGCTTTATTGAAAACCACACAGGGAGATCGGTGATTATAACTTCCCCCGCCACCGCACCGATTATTCCTGAGTGTTCCCTGTATCCTCCTCCGGCTCCCCTCTGTGTTCCTCCGTGGGCTCGTCCAGGTCCCCTTCTGTGTGCTCCTCCGCTCTCGCTCCGCGCGCTCCTCCAGGTCCCCCTGTCCTCCTCTGGTCTCCTTCTGTGTGCTCCTCCGGTCCCCCCCCCCCACTCCTCCCCCGCTTTTGCTCCGCACGCTCCTCCAATCCCCCCTGTCCTCTCCCGGTCCCCTTCTGTGTGCTACCCCCCCCCCGATCTTTCAGGATGGAGTTTGAAGGAGCCGGTAAATATGTCATTTACCGGCCCCTTCCTTTTTCCGAATGAACAGAGTCAATGATCGCTGACTCTGTCCATTCATTACTGAGCATTGTTAACTGTGTTTATGATGTCTCCGTTTTATGAATGGAGAAGAGCCTCTGTCTCCTCTCCATTCATCTTCAGTGCAGCTGAGGCTGCTGAGAAAGGGACTGGGGAATCTCTATCCTCAGTCCCTTTCCATATCTCTAAAAGGGAGATATCAGAGGTCTGTTTAGATCCCTGACGCCTCACCAAAGCCCCCCACAGGGTTGAATAAAAAAATAAAAATGAAGAAAAAGGAAACGTAATAAATATTCTAAAGCAAAATTGTAAAAATAATAAAAAATAAAATAAACACTGACTACCCACCCCCCCCCCAAAAATAAAATAAAATCAAATAAAAAAGAAAGCATTGTAAGTATATATAAATTGTAAAAAATAATAAAAAAAAAAATTTGTAAAAAAAAAAAAAAAACATTTAAAAGTATCGGCGAGTACATGGGAAAAAGTATCGGTACTTGTACTCGGTCTTAAAGTGGTATCGGGACAACCCGAGCGGAAACTTTAACAAAGGGAAAAAAAGGGCCTTCTATTCACAGGTATTGGCATGATTGCCGAGATATTACGTTTGCAAACTGGTGTAGTTGGCAGGATGGCCATGGAGGTGGGGGGGCTACCTGCCCCCCCTACTTTCCCATTAGATCAAAGATATTGAAGGCTTTTTACATCCATTTCTGGATGGCTGAAAAAAAAAAATGAAACCTGAAACTCTCTGCATATCATTTTTATACCTGAGACCTGTGAGGTGGTAATAATGGTCCCGGCATGCGAAATGGCCATAGCATTCGTTTTTTGTGTGAGCTTTAATAAGAGAACAAGCTTATCCTGATCATTCCATTCAAGTAGTTTTGAGCTGTGGGTCACGTAAGGGGAGGACAGCACCCTATGATGCAAACTTTAACCCTTTATTGAAGAGCTAATTGTTGGTTGTGAGTGAAATGAGAATGCCGGACCGCCCCTAGGTCAGCATTCGGTGCTGAGTTTCACTAGAAGAATCCCAACTAAAGAAAAGGGATTGTGTGTCTGGTTTCTGGGATCAGGTTGTTTCTTAATTGCATTGCACAGCTTCGGACGCTGCATAGAAAAGCGCTAGCAAAAAAAAAAATCCGGAATGTACCGTTTGACTACGTGTAGCACAGCAGCTCCCCCTAGTGACATCGGGTCAGTTATGTTGGCAGCACCCACCCTATGGATTGTAAGGCACGCTTGACTCCTATGTGCGTTTCTTTCATTCCTGGTATATGGAATTGAAAGCTTTCTGTGGTAAGTGGGTGCGTTTAAAGTAGAGTTGAACCCAATTAAATGCCCGGAGTTTAGCCTTAACGCCTAAAGGGAGCCCTTAAAGTGATATCAAATCTTCAGGTTTTAAGCGCTTTCAGCAGCTGATTTAATCCCTTACTTGTTATCCCCTCTTCAGCCCATGGTGCCTAGGTGAGGGTAAAAGTCGTAATTTCTGGGCAATATCCTAGGGAATGCAGCAGCTTCATTAATTTCTAACCCTGGTCTATGTTCCAGTTCAAGCCAGTGCTATGATTGCTGCGCCATGTTTCTTGTCTCGGGGTGGCTCCTTTCTCTTGCAGCATCCTATGCAGCCACCCTTGTGTGCAGGGACTACAGTTCTGTCTCCCTCTACACTGTGTGCATCAATAGAAATGCACAGCCTTATAGACTAGGATTGCAAAGCACTCACGTCTCCAAGCTAACAGACTGACTGGAGACTGCACTTGACACGTGTAATTGGTTTCGGTCGAAATGTAAACTTGAACAAATTTTTTGGTTATTCAGATGTAGCTGAATCTCCGAATGAAATAGCAATGAATTTAGTTGAAATTCGTTTAATTTGGTTTATTCGTTTTCTAACGAATTCCAAATTTCAAGAACAATTTGAATTCTGTGTGAAGAATAGCTGGTTAAGGAGGGGCCCGGGAAGGCGGCCGCCGCATCCTTAACCACCTCCTTCCCTGCCATATAGCAAAATGGCGGCCGGAAAGTGGTTTCATTATCCTGACTGGGCGTCATATGACTTCCAGCTGGATAAGCCGCTAGCACGTGCCCGCAAAAGGCGCGTGGCGATCGGTGGTGTGGTGTGTCAGTCTGACACACCGCATCTCTAATCTTGGTAAAAGGAGCCTATGATGTAGGCTCTTTACCACGTGATCAGCTGTGTCCAATCACAGTGTAAGCAGGAAGAGGCGTTCATTGGCTTTTCCTCCACTTGCACTGACGGGCATGGGTAGAGGAGAGCCGATCGGCTGCTCTCCCGACAGGGGGGGGTCTGTGCTGATAATCAGCACAATTATTATCAGTGCAGACCCATCGAGGATGCCCACCTCAGACCACCAGGGATGCCCACCTCAGACCACCAGGAGAGCCCACCAGGGGTGCCAATTAGTGCCCATTAGTATGGCACTCTGTGCCCATCAGTGTCACCAATGAGTGCCACCCATCAATGTCGCTTATCAGTGCCCATCAGTGCTGCTTATCAGTACCGCTTATCAGTGCTGCATATAAGTGCCTCATCAGTGAAGGAGAAAACTTACCTTATTTACAAAGTTTTTTTAACAAACGAAGAAAAACTTTTTTTTTTTTCAAAATTATCAGTCTTTTTTTATTTGTAGCGCAAAAAATAAAAATCCCAGAAGTGATCAAATACCACCAAAAGAAAGCTCTATTTGTGTGAAAAAAACTATAAAAATGTATGTTTGGGTACAGCATTGCATGACCGCGCAATTGTCATTCAACAATCGCTGCTTCATCAGCTGTCCAGAGGGTTTCCCCGCTGAGAGCTGAAATGTGAATGAAAAAAAAAATGCCAGCAATAGAAAATTCTGAAATAAAAAAAAAAACAGTGTTGGGTCCTTCCACCCAATTCATACTAGACCCTTATCCGAGCATGCAGGCCAGGAAAGGGGGGGGGGGTCGCAAGCGAGCGCCTCCCCCTTTTTTCTGAACCCATACCAGGCCACATGCACTCAAGGGCCTCCTCCCCACAACCTTGGGTGGTGGTTGTGGGGGTCTCAGGGCGGGGGGGCTTATTGGAATGTGGAAATCCCAGTTAACAAGGGGGCCCCCAGATACCCCCCCCCCCCCCATGTGAATGATTATACACAACACGAGTTTTTGACAATTACTTTGATAAAAAATTTAAAAAACGCGTCCCACGTTGTAGGTCTATCGTCAATTACGACACACGCCGGACCCGAAAAAAAACAAAAACCTTCAGCCTCATCGAAGGCTCCCGCCATCTGCCTGTTCCTCTGTCTGACATTTCTTAAATAGCTAAGGGGCGGCATCACCCAATGACATCAACAGGAGCACAAACCCGCAGGATATAATAGAAGTCTGTGGCTCAGTGCAGCAATCCTGCAGGAAAGCTCAGTGTGAAAGCAGCCTAATGACCCTTTTTAATGTGATTACATCACTCTTCAGGCTGCCAGAAAGGTCCCAAGTGAAATGCTTTTGGTTTCACTCCACCTGGGACAGGAGCCGGCGCAACAGAGGAAGCATCAACTCTTGCGGCTGCTTCCTCTGCTGCCGGCTCCATGCACTCTGATACTCTGGAATGGTGAGTCGGCAAGCCCAGATTGCGGGTTGCCATCCCAGAGCATGAGATAACGGCCATGGGTTGAGCACCCCGATCTAAACTGTCCTGTAGTATCATCTCATGAGATCTGGGGTACTCGGCATTCCCCGGGATATTGTTCAGAAAATGTCACTGTGTACAGCATGGAAGCCAGCAAAAAGGTGATTTTTTTTCTTATTTTCAGCAATTTAGGGTGACGGAGTGGGCCCTTAACTGAACAAAGCACACATTGTTTTAAGCCTATATGATTTATTGGGTGAAGTCCATGTATGTAAAGTGCTGACTTTTCTCTCGCCTCAACAGCCAGAAAGTCATTTGTGTTTGAGCTGAACGAGTCGGCGTCCAGTCGGATCCTGAAGTTGGAGAAGGAGAACCAGTCCCTGCAGAACATCATTCAGGAGCTGAGGGAGGCTTCCATCAGCCTGGAGGAGAGCAGCCTGAAGGGCCAGGAGCTGGAGAAGGAAAATCAGCAGCTTAGTAAGAAGGTCGGTTCCAGGAAATGAGAGATGCTGCCAACCTTTATGGCTCTAAGGGGCTGTTTGAAAATGGGAGAACATATAGCAAAATGTTTGCTCTGCATTTCATGAGCTATTAGTTAAGTGCTGGCTGTGGTGTAGAACCTAGTGTCTTTAGAACAACAGTTCTCAACCCTATTGGGAGAAAAAAAAAATTTTCAGGGGAAGACTCCCACTGAGAAGAGACACAGGTGGACCATGCTGCTTAATAAAGGGATACATTTTATTAGAAAAATATATTTAATACAAAAAGAGCCAAGACCAGGTACCCACCACCAACACCAAGATCATATTAAAATTAGACAACGTTGTCTGTTTAAGAGCAGCTGCATCACGCTTCAATCATGCATGCACACACCTGTAACAAGGCTATTGTTAATGGGATTAAATAATATTTGTGGATCAGACTAATGGTTTCAGTGGCCTGCACCGTACATGACAAAGTCTGTCCAGTCACTGGATTTAGATTGAAACCCTTTTAACAAAAGACCCCTGCTTGAAGGGTAGTTGATTGAGTCAAGTTGCTAGTCCCACAGAGACACAGAGACAGCCTTAAAGTGGGGTTCCACACAAAAAAAAAAAAAAAAAACTACATGAAAAATTCAAAAAAAAATACAAAAAAACATTTGGATATATATATTTTTTTTACTCACTTCTAAATGCCTGTTGCTAGGGGGTCCCTCGTAGTCTGCCTCTTTCAGTGCCTGGGCTGGTGACATCACTTCCGTCTTGGCACAGGAAGGGCTCAGCTCTGCCCCCTCCCTCCTGTCAATCATCTGGGACCCATTACAGGTCCCAGGTGACTGAGCGGCCAATCACGGCGCGCGGCGACGCTCACGCATGCGCAGTGGGTGCCAGGCTGTGAAGCCACAGCCCGGCGCCCACAGTTGCAATGCCGGCGCCGCTGAACGGAGGGGGAGATGAGCGGGGCTTCGATTCCCCGCATCGCTGGACCCTGGGACAGGTAAGTGTCCAATTAAAAGTCAGCAGCTGCAGTATTTGTAGCTGCTGACTTTTTTAATTTTTTTTTTTTTTTTTGACTGGCCCTCCTCTTTAATTAGAGTTGTAACAAGACATAGCTGTCAGTGTGGAGAGATGATTATAGTCCACAGTTAGTATCCAGTCCAAAGACACAGAAATACAGTTTCCCAGAATGGGATTGCATGTATTCACAGGGTCTAACTGTTGGAAAAACAAAAGCTCAATGACGTTGTTTATGAAGTTGGCTAATACTGGCTGAGAAGCAACAAAAAGCAGGATGCAAAGTAAAAGGAGGTAGTTAAAGGACCTATGGTCCGCTCACCCGACCCTTCATGGAGCGATATAATCACAGTCCTGTAATATCTTTCTCCGGTCCGGGGGGCTGCATGTGCCGTCCTGTATGCTCCGTTTGTTGAGCGGGGTCCGTGGGGCTCCAGTGAGCCGTTTGCTGTCAGCACTATATAAGTGTCAAGTCGTCTGGGCCACCATCCGCTTGTATCAGCCAAAGTAGTCACCGCTGGCTTCAGGCAATCAACTGCACATGGACAGGCGTGATGAAATACGTCATCCACGATCCATGAAAAAAACCAGAGTCCCTGGTGAAACATGTCGGATTTGGCATCACGACAGAGACGCTCTATTGTGGATGACGTATATTCACCACGCCTGTGCATGTGCAGTTGATTGCCTGAAGCCCTGAGGACTTGACACTTATATAGTGCTGACAGCAAACGGCTCACTGGAGCCCCACGGACCCCGCTCAACAAACGGAGCATACAGGACGGCACATACAGCCCCCCCGGACCGGAGAAAGATATTACAGGACTGCGATTATATCGCTCCATGAATGGTCGGGTGAGCAGACCATAGGTCCTTTAACTACCTCCTTTTACTTTGCATCCTGCTTTTTGTTGCTTCTCAGCCAGTATTAGCCAACTTCATAAACAACGTCATTGAGCTATTGTTTTTCCAACAGTTAGACCCTGTGAATACATGCAATCCCATTCTGGGAAACTGTATTTCTGTGTCTTTGGACTGGATACTAACTGTGGACTATAATCATCTCTCCACACTGACGGCCATGTCTTGTTACAACTCTAATTAAGGCTGTCTCTGTGGGACTAGCAACTTGTCTCAATCAACTACCCTTCAAACAGGGGTCTTTTTGTTAAAAGGTTTCAATCTAAATCCAGTGACTGGACGGACTTTGTCATGTACGGTGCAGGCCACTGAAACCATTAGTCTGATCCACAAATATTATTTAATCCCATTAACAATAGCCTTGTTACAGGTGTGTGCATGCATGATTGAAGCGTAATGCAGCTGCTCTTAAACAGACAACGTTGTCTAATTTTAATATGATCTTGGTGTTGGTGGTGGGTACCTGGTCTTGGCTCTTTTTGTATTAAATATATTTTTCTAATGAAATGTATCCCTTTATTAAGCAGCATGGTCCACCTGTCTCTTCTCAGTGGGAGTCTTCCCCTGAAAAAAAAATTTTCTCTCTATAGTATTTTAGGCACAGAGACCTCACTTATTATTGGTGAGCCTGCAAATTTTGGGACATCACACAGGTATATTGAACACCCAGTGTTGTGTTTACTTATAGTGAGTATTGATCTCCAACCAATTTTTCTCAACCCTATTGAGACTAGGGCCTGGTAAATTCTTCATGTCCCAACATTAAAAAAAAAAGTACATTCCCAATAAAATGTATGGCTATGCCAAATTTGTATCGGCATGCTGGATGGGGCAAGATATCACCATTGGGGGAGGAGCAGGGAGTTCTGGAGGGGACTCTGCAGCCAATTTGGTAAACCTATGGGGGGATGAGGTGTCTGGAGGGGACTGGGGTCTCCCTAGGAGGCTGGGGCTTGCAGGGGCACTGTGGGAGTCTGGAGGGCACTGCAGGGGGCTAGGAGCCACCACGGGAGGTTAGGAGGCACGGTGGGACACAGTTGGAGTTAGGGGGCTAAAGGCTTGCAGGGGTACTGTGGGAGAATAGAGGACACTGCTGGGGCTAGGAGGCACTGTGGGAGGTTGTGAGGCACTGGTGGAGGTTGTGAGGCACTGGGAGGTTGTGAGGCAGAGCGGGACACTGCTGGAATTTGAGGGCACTATAGGGGGTTGGAGGCTTTGCAGCAGGCTGGGAAGTACTGTGGGGGGCTGAGGACGCTGAGGGGGCTGGGGTTCTCTCCAGGAGGCTTTGCAAAGGCACTGTGGGAGACTGGCGGGCACTACGCTGTGGCAGGTTGGGAGGCACAGTGGCATACTGTTGCAGGTTGGAGGAAGTATAGTTGGCTGGAGGTCTGCAGCAGCCTGTGGTAGCACTGTGGGCATGTATAGGAGGATGGGGACACTATGGGAGCTTGGAGGCACTATGGTAGGTGGAGGACCAGGAGGAAGTAGCCCAGTGAACCACTGCTTTCGAGTGTACTCTGCAAAATGCTGCTCCACGATAGGAGGATAATGCTGGTCAGTCATGTGATTGGGATCCCAATGGTTCACACTGAAGCAATCAAAATGCTAAATTATAAATGTGGAACTGTACTTTGTTTTCTTTAAAATTATAATTTAACTTTGGCAGTACGGCTGCAGCAACGACATTCCACTACTAATATAATGGGACTCCTTAGGGCCCATTCACACTGACATGTGGTTGAGAGTCCAGTTCAAATTTCATTCATGATAGGAGTTTCAGGTGCCTAACTGACCCCCCTTCATCAGGGCTTGTGCATGTGTGGGTTTGAATAAAGCTGGACTGACAGCCGCTATCCTGTGCTGGATTTCTAAAGCATGGATTAAGGACCTGATGTGGTTGCCAGCCTAACAGTAGCAGCGGGGAATCTATGCACTTATTTTAGTTTTCTGCTTCTTTATGTACATATCTTCTCTGCCAGGTTCCTGGTCCTCTTACTGGGGTTGCATTTGTGGCACAATAGGGGTTAATAATTTTTGGTCTTCTAGCTGAACTGCATTCATCACAGTCTGACGGGGATCCACCCCTCCATGCCTACCCTCTCATTCATTGAGGAAAAAACCTGAGCGTTTTTTACACTTAATGTAACATGGTGTCTTAATAAGGGAGAGAATCTTGTCATTCCTCCGACTCTTCCCCATTTAGAGATTGTGTTGCATTCAGTGTAAACTGTGCTAAGTCTTTTTTTTCTCAATGGATGAGAGAAGGAGGGACCCTTTTGGACCACCTTAAATTCAGTTCAGCCCATGGACCCAAAATGTATAGAGAACCTCCATAACGGGAGTTTAGCTCCAGGAAGAGGACCAGGCACCCTGCAGAGATTTCTACATGAAGAAGCAGCCTGCATTACATTGTGCATGATATACAGGAAGTGTTGTGTTTGCAGCTTTAGGGGAAAACACAATTTTTGACTACATTTTTAATTTGAAAAGTCCTATCCCTAAACTGCCAGTTATTTAAAAACATGGGGCATAGCTGGCTTTCCTATAAAGCAGTTCAGTGCTCAAGTAATACAGAACAGTAAAGGTTTATGTAAAGGATTTGTTTCTGTCAGAAACCATGAAATCAGGCCGAGACAGAAGTACAGTTAAATCACACTTGTTTAATAATAAAAGTAAAAAGAACAAACGTAGTCAAAACATAGCCAAAGTTCAGTAACCGGAACGGATAGTCAGCCAAGCCAGAAGTCAGCGATCAATGTAGTGGAACAGCAAGCAGGATCTGGAGCCAGAAGGGATGTCAGCAAAGCAAATCTTGAATAGGATAGCAGGAGTTTCTGTGATGTGACCAAGGTGAAGGCAGAGCTCCTCTGGACTGGACGGCTTAAGTAGGCAGGACTGACGAGCAGGATATCATCAACAGCTGAGTAACTGGAGAGATAGGAGCTGGCAATAAGCCGACAGCTGAGCGGCCAGCTCAGAGAAGGAAGGGCTGAGCCCAGCCCTGACAGTTTCTTCATTTTTATAAGTGAATAACGTGGGAACAGTTATGGTACAGCACTCTGACCTTGTGGGCTTAGGTGCATCTGCACCCTCAGCATTACCAGTTACAAGTTTTAGTACAGCCCCATTTTTCTAGTTTGTATTAAAAAGGTTGCCCTTTTAATGCCTTGATGTACTTTAAAATTAAAGCATGAAAGAAATAAACAATTTTTTAAATCAAAATGAAAAAATGAAACAGTTTTGGTAAACAAAATGTCAACTAAATTTGTTGAATCCTCAAAGCAGCCACCTTTTGCAGTTTTACCAGCACCAGTGGCATTCATTCTACGAGGAAAATATGGCGTTTTATTTTTCAGTTGTTCTCAAACAAACCTATGAACTGAATTACATTCTATATTCTTTTTTCAGATCGAGAATCTGCACATGCAGATTGAGAAGGAGAGGCAGAGCAGTGCTGACTTGGAGAGTCTTGGTGAGGATCTTCTGAAAGAGAAGGAGCAACTTTCTCGGGTTCTGGAGAATGTCAAGTCTGAGAAGGGCAAGCAGGTGGGACTGGATAACTGTTAAAGTATAACTAAAAACTTTTTTTAGGTTTAGAATAGAGTGGGATGGAATTAGAGCCCCTGTCAGATAATTTATTGCTGCCTGGGGCCCCCATTAGGGAGATCCCTCTTCTCTAGCTGTCCTGTTTATCGTTATTAGATAGTGAAAGAAAACCCAAATTTTGGGTTGCCGCCAGAAAAGGAATAGAAGGAAATCTTCCAATGAGATCACTCATTTTGAGATGTTCCTAATGGGCACACTAATCTGGACAACCAGGGATTCCTTCACTTTGAAGGAATTTCTTCCTGTTTTTTGTTTTTTTTTTTTGGCTATGAGACAGGAGGTGAAGGGAAATGTTTCCATTGGGACACAGATCATAAGAAAAACCTGACAGGGGTTATATCCCTTCCATACTCTATTCCAGGGGTCTTCAAACTTTTACATACAAGGGCCACATCATATACTTTACAAATATTCATGGTCCAAAAAAAAAGTTTCAAAAAGGAATAAATACATCGTATCTGCATGAATACAAGTTCTATGAGGAATAAGTTTATATCACAAGTTCTCCCCCCCCCCCCCTTTACATCACAAGTTCTTTCTCCCCCCCTTTACATCACAAGTTCTTTCTCCCCCCCCCCTTTACATCACAAGTTCTTTCTCCCCCCCCCCCCCCCCCTTTACATCACAAGTTCTTTCTCCCCCCTTTACATCACAAGTTCTTCCCCCCTTTACATCACAAGTTCTTCCCCCCCCTTACATCACAAGTTCTTTCTCCCCCCCCTTACATCACAAGTTCTTTCTCCCCCCCTTTACATCACAAGTTCTTTCTCCCCCCCTTTACATCACAAGTTCTTTCTCCCCCCCTTTACATCACAAGTTCTTTCTCCCCCCCCCTTTACATCACAAGTTCTTTCTCCCCCCTTTACATCACAAGTTCTTCCCCCCCTTACATCACAAGTTCTTTCCCCCCCCTTACATCACAAGTTCTTTCCCCCCCCTTACATCACAAGTTCTTTCCCCCCCCTTACATCACAAGTTCTTTCCCCCCCCTTACATCACAAGTTCTTTCCCCCCCCTTTACATCACAAGTTCTTCCCCCCCCCCCTTTACATCACAAGTTCTTCCCCCCCCCCCCTTTACATCACAAGTTCTTTCCCCCCCTTTACATCACAAGTTCTTTCCCCCCCTTTACATCACAAGTTCTTCCCCCCCCCCTTTACATCACAAGTTCTTCCCCCCCCCCTTTACATCACAAGTTCTTCCCCCCCCCTTTACATCACAAATTCTTCCCCCCTTTTACATCACAAGTTCTTCCCCCCTTTTACATCACAAGTTCTCCCCCCCTTTTACATCACAAGTTCCCCCCCCCTTTACATCACAAGTTCTTCCCCCCCTTTACATCACAAGTTCTTCCCCCCCCCTTTACATCACAAGTTCTTCCCCCCCCTTTACATCACAAGTTCTTCTCCCCCCCTTTACATCACAAGTTCTTCCCCCCCTTTACATCACAAGTTCTCCCCCCCTTTACATCACAAGTTCTTTCCCCCCCTTTACATCACAAGTTCATTCCCCCCCCTTGCATCACAAGTCCCTCCCCCCCTTGCATCACAAGTCCCTCCCCCCCTTGCATTACAAGTCCCTCCCCCCCTTGCATCACAAGTCCCTCCCCCCTTGCATCACAAGTCCCTCCCCCCCTTGCATCACAAGTCCCTCCCCCCTTGCATCACAAGTCCCTCCCCCCTTACATCACAAGTCCCTCCCCCTTACATCACAAGTCCCTCCCCCCTTACATCACAAGTCCCTCCCCCCTTTTTACATCAGAGTCTCCGTTCACATCAGAAACCTCCCCCTCTTCACAGCCCCCTATACATATAAGAGCCCCCACCTTACAATAGGGCCCCATCAGAAGTGGAGACCAACTGATCTGAATCCTGAAGTCTGTGCATGGAGTCTGATAATATACCACTGACCCTGGCTGGGGGCCAGAGTAAATCTTGTAGGGGGCCAGAGTAAATCTTGTAGCGGGCCGTGGTTAGTAGAGCCCTGTTCTATCTGAAATTTAAAAAAAAAAATACTTTTTTCCCTTTTTAAAAGTCCAAAAATGTTTTTGTAAATATTATGTGCTTTGTTTTATAGATTAAAGAGCTGGAACAAGAAAACAAGCACCTCTCCCAGGCGATGGCAGCTCTTCGACAGAGAGCGCAAGACCACACCGATTCCAGAGTGAAAGATGTGGAAATGGAAAATAAAATGCTGCATGAAACGATCACAGACACCAGCAGTAAGCTGAACGAAGTGGAACATGAAAGGAAGCAGCTACAGAAGGTCTATGATCAGGTGAAGGAGAAGGTGGAGAGGGTAGAAGAGATGGGCAAGGAAATCCATCGGCTGGAGAAGCAGAATGAAGTGTTAACCAAGAAAGTGTCCTCTGTGAGGATCGTGGAAGAGAAGGTGGAAGCTCTCGAGAAAGAAAACAGCAAGTTAGAGGGAGAAAATAGAATCCTAAAGAAATCTCTGGACACTTTGCAGAATGTTTCAATTCGTTTGGAGGTGTTGGATAGTGAGAACAAGCAGTTGGATGAGGAGAACCTGGAACTGAGGAGAGCAGTTGAAGCCATGAGGTTCTCCTGTACAAAAATAACGCAGATTGAGAGAGAAAATGCTGATCTTCATAAAGAGAAAGAAGAGCTGCAAAAGAACGTCGAAGTGCTGAAGGCCTTGGGAAAGAAGTCCGAACGCCTGGAAGTCAGCTACCAAGGCCTGAGTGAAGAGAACTGGAGGCTTCAGCAGATACTGGAGGCTGGAAACAAGAAGCTCCAGGAGCTGGAATCCGAGCTTCAGGACACTGAGAAGGAAAACAAGGAGCTTCAGAAGACTTTGGAGGAATTTAGGATTTCCAACAAGAGACTAGAGAGGCTGGAACAAGAGAAGAAAGTGATGGACCAGGACTTAACCCAACTGGAGAAGGACAAGAAGATGTTAGACAAGGAATCTAAAAGACTGTGGCAGCAGGTGGAGCTTAAAGATGCCATCTTGGACGACAACACTGTGAAGCTGGCCGACTTGGAGAAAGAAAACCGAACACTAGAGAAGGAGGTTTCCAAGCTGCGAGAATCCTCTTCTAGAACTCGAGAGCTCGAGAAGGAGAACAAAGATCTGCTGCAGCAGCTGACCGTGGATAAAAGAACACTAGCAACGCTGAGAGAGGTAGGCAGAACACTGAATAAAAAGCTTGGACCAATGACCGGTGACATGAATGCTGAACATGTTCACTGCAATTTTCAGGCAAATCTGTCAAAAAACCTGTTCAAACTAGGATAAACATGCCAATAACAGGACAGCAAGTGTCTTATTTTTGTAGGCACAGATCTTCTTTTGTTTAGCTCTCCTCCTGAGAGTCTAGAATTCCTTGAACCTGGAAGGGTTTAACCTGGAAGTAAATCTTCAGCTCAAGGTTGGAAATCTGGTACCCACTACAATGCAATGTAAGAACCAGGGGTGTGCCTGGGCACACCCTAATCGCTACGTGTGGTGCCGATTCCCCCTACTGCCCGATTCTGGAGAAGGACATGCTCCAGTTTGTGAATGAACAGGAAGCCACTCAGCACAGAGCACTTCCCATTCACTCCCTGTCCAGTGCAGCTGAGGCTGCAGAGAAAGGGCCTGTGTGTTTGAGCTTTGGGGTGCACACCCCAATGTAATGGGCTGCGCACACCTATGGTAAGAACCTCTCTGTAGGTCACACCTTGCATTGTGGATTGCAGGGGATAGTTAGAATACCTACTTGGAGATTAAAAGCACTTTCATATGACTTGCTACTGATTACAGGGGTTCTACGGTAATTAGGACAGGAGGTGAGAGAAGAGAAATTGTACATACGGGAACCTTTCGGCTGCTTGTGTTAAGCTGACCACAAGCTTTACAACAGTTTGCTTCAAACATTTGTCAGCTTTAAAGTGGAACAACACTGTGTCTGAGCACCACAAACCCTATTTAACCACTTACAGACCGGAAGATTTCCCCCCTTAATGAGCAGGCCATACGGCACTGTGCCGCTTTAACTGACAATTGCGCGGTCGTGCGGCGCTGTAACCAAACAAAATTGACATCCTTTTTTCCCAACAAATAGAGCTTTCTTTTGGTGGTATTTGATCACCTCTGCGGTTTTTCTTTTTTGCGCTATAAACAAAAATAGAGCGACAATTTTGAAAAAACAATACTTTTTGCTATAATAAATAAATAAAAAAAAGTAAAAAAGAAACCAAATTTCTTTAATCAGTTTAGGCCAATATGTATTCTTCTACATATTTTTGGTAAAAATCACATAAGCATATATTGATTGGTTTGTGCAAAAGTTATAGCGTCTACAAAATAGGGAATAGTTTTATGGAATTTTTTATGGCTTTTTTTTTTTACTAGTAATGGCGGCAATCTACGACTTTTAGTGGGACTGCAACGTTGCGCCGGACAGATCGGACACTTTTGACACTTCTTTGGGACCATTGACATTTATACAGCAATCAGTGCTATAAAAATGCATTGATTACTGTGTAAATGTTACTGGCATGGAAGGGGTTAACACTAGGGAGCGATCAAGGGGTTAAATTAGTTCCCTGGGAGGTGTTTCTAACTGGGGGGGGGTGGGACTGACTGGAGGAGAAGAGAGAGATCACTGTTCCTGAGCCCCTGTCAGAACGGGGATCTTTCTGTTTACATTGACAGATCCCCGTTCTGGCTCTCTTTTTCCCGTGATAGCGGGTGGCCGGAGGACATCGCGGCCGCCGGCCACGCACATCAGGTCCCTGCGCCATGCTGCGGCTCTTAAAGGAGCCGAAGTACAGCTACGGCGATTAGTGGGAAAGATCTGACCTGCCGCAGCATAATGATGGCAGGTGGTCGGCAAGTGGTTAATTCATTTTTATTGTTCAAAGCAAACTCCCCCATCCATCTATGTCTCCCATGCTTTATTTTTGCTGAGAAATCACTTTGAAAAAAACACTTCCCTAGCATTTCTGGATGTGATCATCGTGGGTAAGGGCAGATGTCATGTAGCATTTGCTTCTTAGAATCCATCTGCCCTTAGCTCAGGCATATAGGCAGAAGGGTTACGCATAGCTCAGCAAACTAAAACTTCCCTCCTGAAGACTCCTGGGAGGTAGGACCTCATTTGCCTAGGCAAGAAACCAGGAAGTAAGTGAAGAAATGTAAAAAAAAAAGTTTAAAAAAAGTAAATATGATATACTTTCCTATCTATTTACTCATGCCAGCAGCATAAGAATTACAAATAATGTTGATGGAGTGAAGTTCCACTTTAAAGCCCAGCTCTCACATTTTCTAGAGCTGGGCTTAGAAACTAAATGTATTTGAAACAGAAGTAGTTGGGTATAAACTAGAAGAATTTGGTTCAACATTTTTCATTGTAAAAACTAAAGAACATTCGTTCATTTTTTTTCTAATCATTCGTGGCCTCAAATCAACTTTTTAACCCCAGTGAAATGAAAAATTGAAGGAACAGGATGGAATTTTTTTCTAACAGTGTATGTGGTTTTCATTTGGTAAATCCCCTAAGTCTCCATTCTAAAACGGAATAGTAAAGGCAAAGGAGACTTGAACTAGTTTCAAATAAACGTTCTGAGAATTTTTGTATGCATTTTCCTAAGAATTTTCTTACAAGTTTTCAATTAAAATTCTACCAGTGTATACCCAGCTTTACTCTTTATTATAGTAAGAAGTTTCAGGTAGTTGCAAATGACCTCCCTAGTCGCTTCTGTTCTTTTTATCTTTGTGTCTGCTGTTTATTCAGACTTTTTTTCTTGCAGGATCTGGTATTGGAAAAGCTGAAGACCCAACAAATGTCTAGCGAGCTGGACAAGCTGAGCCTGGAGCTGGAGAAGATCGGGTTAAATAAAGAGCTGATGCTGCAAGATGAGAACAGCAATGCTGAGAAGTAAGGGGGCATCTAACACCTACTGCTAATTCAGTTTCCACCACTGTAAACTTATTTAACCACTTGCTTACTGGGCACTTAAACCCCCCTCCTATCCAGACCAATTTTCAGCTTTCAGCGCTGACGCACTTTGAATGACAATTGCGCAGTCAGACAACACTGTACCCAAATGAAATTTTTATCATTTTTTTCCCCACAAATAGAGCTTTCTTTTGGTGGTATTTGATCACCTCTGCGGTTTTTATGTTTTGTTAAAAAAATGTAAAAAGACTGAATAAAAAAAAATAAAAAAAGTTTATATTTTGTTATAAAAAAAATTTAAAACAGGTAATTTTTCTCCTTCATTGATGTACGCTGATAGGCGGCAGTGATGGGCACTGATGGGGAGCACTGATGGGTGGCAATAATGGGCACTGATCAGTTACACTGATAGGCAGCACTGCTAGGTGGCACTGATCGCTCACTACTGGTGGGCATTGATAGGTGGCACTTGTGGGCACTGTTAGGTGGCACTTGTGGGCACTGTTAGGTGGCACTGTTAGGAAGCACAGATGAGGCAGATGTGCCTCTTCTACCTCGGGACCTTTGTCCCTCGCATCTGAGCCGGCGATCGGCTTTTTTTTCTACTCCCGCTATCAGCGTGAGTAGAACAAAAAAAACGATTACCGATCTTTTGTTTACATCATGTGATCAGCTGTCATTGGCTGACAGCTGATCACATGGTAAGGGGCCGGGACAGGCCCCTTACTCGGATCGGTGGTCAGCCGAGTCTCAGTGACTCAGTGATCTCGGCCATCTGTGATCTGTAGGGCACGTGCACAGGGGAGGCCGTCATATGACGGCCTTACCGGGAATTCAGGTCCGCGCTGTGGCCATCGTTCAGCCATAGCGCGGATGTCAAGTGGTTAATATGCTTTTAAAGCAAACCCATCTCTCCTCCGTGTTCTTTGTTCCTAAGATTTTATCCCAATTTATATCTTCTAGCAAGGTTCGTAGTTTAGGGAAGTTCTCTTGAAATTCAGCATCTTTGTATTCCCCTTATTTTTCCTATTTGTGTGATTTATAGCTAAAGCTAATTGACCTGTGATCGCTGTTTCCTAAATTGCCACATCTGTGATCAGGTCTGTATCGTTGGTAATCAGTAGGTCTAGTAACGCTTTGTTTCTAGTTGGTGCGTCTACCATCTGAACCATGAAATTGTCCTGCAAGACATTTAGGAACTGGCGAGCCTTAAATGAATGCGTGGTTCCTTCCACCCAGTCTGGATAATTAAAAACCCCCATTATGATAACACTTCCCATCCTTGCTGCTAATCCAAATTGTGATAGGAGATCCGTCTCCCACTCCTCCCTCAGGTTAGGGGGCCTATAGCATACTTCCAGTATTATTTTCCCCCTTAGCTTCATCCCTTTGGAGCTCTACCCATAAGGATTCCACCTCCTCCCTAGCCCCCCTAGTGATGCCATCTCTTACATTCTCTTACTTCTACATTATTCTTGATATATAGGCATACCCCTCCCCCATTTTTACCCTATCTATCCCTGCGATAAAGGGAATACCCTTGAATGGTTTCTTTCCTTTTTTGCATACCAAGTTCTACATCACAATGTCTGGACGTGCATCGAGGAGCCGCTCATTAATGTGTTTTTTGTTTTGCAGGAAGTACAAGATCCTGGAGAGCAAAATTGAATCAACACTAAAGACGACTTTGGCTGTTAAGGAAAGCAAAATCCTGGCTCTTGAGAGTCAAGTGGAGGAAGTCCGGAGCTGTAACCAGCAACTGCAGAATGAGCTGAATTCGGTACGATGTGCACATTGGGGGTGGGTTTGTATCAAGGATTTTGTACAGAAGAATAGAAATATCCATCAGTGCAAAGCTAATCTTGAGTTGTTTCCAAGGATTTCTTCTGCGTGATCTGACACCTTGCATGGCCGGAAGCACTAGAATATCTTATTATGTGCCATCTGGTCCCGATTCCCCTCTTCATTTTATTTGATAATCCATCATCTGTAAGACAATAACCCTTAAGCCGGCTGTAGACATTTTGAATCTCAGCCAGTTCAGCCGGGATTTGGATGAGATTCGAACCATGTATGGGCAGGCTGAATGTACACGAGTTGATCGATCAATCAACTTGGGAAAAACCAGCCTGTTGGATTTTTCATGCGATTATTGCCAGCGGATACAGCTGCCAGCCATAATCACTGTCCCACCCCCACCCCGCCAGGAGAACATAATAGCTCAGCAGGAGCTATTAACGCAGACTTTTAATTATTGGGGGGTATCGAGCGATTTTTTTTTTTTTCTCCTGCAACCCGTGGTTGCAGGAAAGAAAATTGTGCCATCTATGGCTGTCTTTAGCTAGTTACGGACCAGCCGCCGCAGTTGTACTTCCCTGCACGAATGGCTGTCATTGTACGTCGGGCGCGTACACGGTGATCTGTGGGCGCGCACCCATTCGCCAGCGGGGGAGCCAACCAGTAAGTCCGCCGGACTCTGAGCCTGCTGGCCACCCACGATCGCTCCAGAGACCGGCAGAACGGGGATCTGTCAATGTAAACAAACAGATCCCCGTTCTGTCTGGGGAGTACAGAGTGATCAGGAAAAGCGATCTCTCTACTCCCAGTCAGTCCCCTCCCCTCACAGTTAGAAATGCCTCCCAGGGAACACATTTAACCCTTTGATCGCCCCCTAGTGTTAACCCCTTCCCTGCCAGTGACATTTATACAGTAATCAGTGGCTATTTTTAGCTCTGATCGCTGTATAAATGGTCCCAAAAAAAAAATGTCCTGCTAAAAATCGCAGATCACCGCAATTACTAGTAAAAAAAAAAAAAAAATGTAAAACGCCATAAATATATTTTGTAGATGTGATAACTACATATATGTGGTTTTATCTGCCAAAGAATTAGCATTTCTGTCCATCCAGTCCTAAGAATTGCACAGTTCAGACTGGATCTTCATGCAGTTGGAAGAGGAACTGCAGTCTGCTCACAATCTCCCTCCACGGAGTCTGGCTGCAGCCATTTTAACTGTGGGCAGCTGAAGCTGCTGCCTGTTCACTTTTACTTCCTGGATTTACACAGACACACAGAGGCGCACACACACATTATTTATAGATAGATATATAGATATATATATATATATATATATATATATATATATATATATGTATATATGTATATATGTGTATGTGTATATATATATATATATATATATATATATATATATATATATATATATATATATATATATATATATATATATATATATGTGTGTATATATATATAATATACAGACACACTTAGGTTCCGTTCACATCTCCTGCATTCCGAATGTAGGGCGGAATCGCCGCGATACTGCCCACAATTCGCAATAGCGTAAAATTGCGGGACGCTCGTGCGTTGCCCATTGATTTTAATAGCACCCCAAATGCGGCACGATTTTTTCCCGCGATTTGACGTTATGGGGGGGCGACAATCGCAGTAAAAATGCGCAAACAGAATCGCGGGACGCCCGTCGTCCATAAGAATTACAGGAGCTTCTTGTGGGCGACGGGCGTCCCACGATTCTATTTGCGTGTTTTTACCACGATTGTAACCCCCCCCATACGCGGAGATGTGAACTGAGCCTTACATCTATCTCTGCTTGCCTGTGTGCCGTCGGATTAGGCGTCAAAACTTGTTAACGGAAATGACGTTTCGTCACGGCCATCTTGGTACACCCCGCAGTAAGCCTGCAGTCTGAAGTCGCCAAGCGGACATCTTTTTGCACCGCTCCTTTTAAAATTCAACATCAAAACAGTGTCACGGACTTCTAAATACTGTATTTCACTATATAAGCTCAGTTTAGTGGTAAAAATAAGTGTGAAATGCAAGATTTCCGTGGGTGTAAAAAGATGTTCGCTTGGCCCCTTCAGACTGCAGGCTTAGTGTGGCCGAGTGCGGGGTGTACCAAGATGGCCGTGACGGAACGTCACTTCCGTTACGAAATCTGACGGAACACCTGCACATTTCTCCTCTCTGGATGGATCTCTGCAGTGTCCTGTTATCTCCACCCTCATCCAGCCCCCTCCAGCTCTGCAGCTCTGATTGGCCCTCCTATGACTCAAGGAGAGTTGGAGAGAGAGCTGTGGATGATGTCATAAGGCTAGGCTAATGACCAGACAAGAACAGGAAGTGGGCTGTATAAGGGATTTTCTGGCAGAAAAAAAATGTTTTGCTATCCAAAGTTAAAACAACAACAAGGGCAGAAGATTTAATAGATGGAAAGTTGAAAAAAATTACTGAAGAGCCGCTTACGGATCTTGTCCCTCCCCCAGCCTGTGACTGGACAAGGAAAGTAGAAGCAGCAGACCGACGAGCTCCACTCTCCTCCTATCAGCGTGTTCCTTAGTTCAAGGCTCGGTAGCACAACTCTTTGGCTGCTTATGCTACCTCGCCCCCTCTCCCAGTTGAGCTTTGTTGTACAGGGGATTGCAAGAGGCTGATCGCAGGTGCAATGCTCTGCAGGCTCTTTAGAGAAAAAAATAATATTAATAAATGCACTTTTTTTTTTTTTTACCTAATTTATTTTTTTTTTTTTCAAAAGGTGAACTTACCCTTTAAAAAAATGTGCATAAAACTACATATAACACGCATACAAATGCAATTTAACGCACATTTCTGGAACGCATAAAAACTCAGCGTCGTAGTGTAAACATGCCACATAGAAAACGATGCTGGAAAAACGCAGGCAACCCCACATGGTGTGAATGGGGCCCTAAGAGGACAGTGCAGGGGACAACACTCAGACCACTAACAACCAAAATGTTACCATATATTGTTGCCGGTCTGCACCTGACAGACAGGTACACTTTACAGAAGCTTTTGCTTCTTTATGGCAAGGCATTTTGAGACGCTCAATTCACATTCACTCTCAATGAGACGCTCAAAATGTGACACGGTGAGGAAGGCCAGGGAGGGGTTAATGTACCGGGTCATATGTAAGCGTCTAAGACCCCAGCGCCCGTGTACAATGCACAGGAAATATAATTAGCGGGGAGCAGAATGGATACCAATATACAGACACGGCAATGGGCTCACCGCTTCCCTCCAGAATTATAAACAGCCTGAGAAAAAGCGTGAGAACTCCATGTTGTACCCACATCACACAGCATACCAGACAATGCCAGGGTGAGAAAATCCTAAAGGCTGGACAATAGATGAGGGGACCTGTACGTCACCACCACGGGCAAGGCAAAAAGCAGCGTGCCAAGTGCCAAAACCCAACAACCAGTCGGCGATCGCCGCTCCCGGTTTTGCCAGCTTGAACCTGATAAACTGTTGGTTCTGGCCAGCTCAGTAGATTGCTTTAAAAAAAGCCCTGGATTCTTTCCTAAATGTACAGAATATCACTGGATACTGACATTAAGAGCCCTTTTTACACCGGGTCGCGGTAAAACGGCGTTTTAGCTGCGTTTTACCGTGGGATTAGCGGCGCATTTTGGCCGCAATGCGCCGGAATAGCGGCGTTTTGCCGGCGGTATCCCAGCGCTGCTCCATTGATTTCAATGGGGAGCATCGGTGTAGGAGTGGTAAACACACCGCTCCTTCACCGCTCCAAAGAAGCTGCTGGCACGACTTTTTTTTCCCGTCCTGCCAGCGCAGGAGGGCCTGAGGGCTTTCACACTGGAGACAATGCTGCAGCTGTTTGAGGGCGGATTTCAGGCGCTATTTTTAACGCTATAGCGCCTGCAAAACGCCCTCGGTGTGAAAGAGGTCTTAGAGGTAACGTTGATCCGGGAAATATCTGATTGCCTCTTGGGGGATCAGGATGAAATTTTTTTACCCGTGCCGGAACAAATGGCATCATGCTTTGCTGGCGGCGTTCTTTGCCTTCCTCTGGATCAACTGTGGGTATAGGATTGTATGATTTTTTTTTTTTTTTTTTTATAGGATGGATTGGATATCTACAGCTTATAAGTTTACATACCCTGGCAGAATTTATGATTTCTTGGCCATTTTTCAGAGAATATAAATGATAACACAGAAACTTTTCTTTCACTCATGGTTAGTGTTTGACTGAAGCCATTTATTATCAATCAACTGTGTTTACTCTTCTTTTAAATCATAATCACAACAGAAACTACCCAAATGACCCTGATCAAAAGTTTACATACCCCAGTTCTTATTCCGTGTATTGCCCCCTTTAACATCAATGACAGCTTGAAGTCTATTGTGGTATTTTGTGGATGAGGCTCTTTATCTTCTCAGATGGTAAAGCTGCCCATTCCTCTTGGCACAAAGCCTCCAGTTCCTGTAAATTCTTGGGCTGTCTTGCATGAACGGCACGTTTGAGATCTCCCCAGAGTGGCTCAATGATGTTGAGGTCAGGAGACTGAGATGGCCCCTCCAGAACCTTCACTTTATTCTGCTGTAGCCAATCACAGGTGGACTTGGCCTTGTGTTTTGGATGATTGTCATGTTGGAATGTCCAAGTACGTCCCATGTGCAGCTAACTGGCTGATGAACACAAATGTTCCTCCAGTTTTTTGATAACATACTGCATTCATCTTGCCATCAATTTTGACCAATTTTCCTGTTCCTTTGTAGCTCACACATCCCCAAAACAACAGCGATCCACCTCCATGTTTCACAGTAGGAATGGTGGACCTTTCATCATAGGCCTTGTTGAGTCCTCTCCAAATGTAGTGTTTATGGTTGTGGCCAAAAAGCTCAATTTTGTTCTCATCACTCCAAATGACTTTGTGCCAGAAGGTTTGAGGCTTGTCTCTGTGCTGTTTGGCGTATTGTAAGCGGGATACTTTGTGGCATTTGCGTAGTAATGGCTTTCTTCTGGCGTCTCAACCATGCAGCCATCCATCTTTCTTCAAGTACCTCCTTAATGTGCATCTTGAAATAGCCACACCACATGTTTTCATAGAGTTCTGTATTTCACCCAAAGTTATTTGTGGGTTTTTCTTTGCATCCCGAACAATTTTCCTGGCAGTTGTGGCTGAAATTTTAGTTGGTCTACCTGACCATAGTTGGGTTTCAACAGAACCCTTCATTTTCCACTTCTTGATTAGAGTTTGAACACTGCTGATTGGATGTCTTTTTTATATCCCTTTCCTGTTTTATACAGTTCAACTACCTTTTCCCGCAGATCCTTTTGACAATTCTTTTGCTTTGACTCAGAATCCAGAAACGTCAGTGCAGCACTGGATGAAAGATGCAAGGGTCTGTCAGGAGTGCAGAAACTCATTAACCTTTTATACACACACACTAATTACAAGCAAATAGATCACAGGTGAGGATGGTTACCTTTTTAATAGCCATTCAAATCCCTTTGTGTCAACTTGTGTGCATGTTATCCGGCCAAAATCACCAGGGTATGTAAACTTTTGATCAGGGTCATTTGGGTAGTTTCTGTTGTGATTATGATTTAAAAAGAGTAAACACAGTTGATTGATAATAAATGATAATAAATCATACATACATACATATACATATATATATATATATATATATATATATATATATATATATATATATATATATATATATATATATATATATATATATATATAGATATATATATCTATAGATATATATAGATCTATATCTATAGATATATATTATATTTTTTATATAAAATTTCAAATATTTTCTTTAAATCAGGAAAAGGCAGATCCAGGATATCACAACCAAAGTGCACAAACAACGATGTGTCCAATAGTAGACCAATGGTAAAACCACAATATCGAAGACAATTTAAATGTGGATGCATCCCATCTGCATTTACTTTAAATAATAGATCATGTAAAACCAAGATATGAAGCCGCCCATTCCTTTTTTTTTTTTTTTTTTTTTCTTCCCTTTTTTGTTGGTTGAACTAGATGGCCTTGTATCCTTTTTTTCAACTAGACTAACTATGGGACTTCAGTTTACTTACTGGGAGAACATTTAATATTCATGAATGAGTACACAGATCCCCTTATTAGTCATATCTGAAGGCAACTTTTTTTTTTTTTTCATGGGCATGGATGGAGTGGTGAAAGGTTAGACCCTCTGTCAGGCCTTGTATGTGTCCCAACGGGAAGATTCCTCCCCTCTATTTGACTGAGAGAACTTCCAAAATGTTGAGTTTCTTCTAGAAGAGGTATAGAGGGCAAATTGTCCAACCATTTTATGATTATTATTGTAAAATGACAATACATTTTCTGATTCCAATAGGAACAACTACTCAAGAAGGGGTTGATGTTGTTTTTTATAATGTAGTCCTAACCTACTGTTGTGTCCTCATCCTTCAGATGAAACAAGAAGTCATCCTGCACAGCCAGAATGCTGCGAAGAGCCCGCAGGAGCCTCAGGGGAAGCAGGAGCGTGACATCCGCAGGATGGACAGCATGGAGAAAGGGCAGCGGGAGACCACGAGGGAGCTGTTTAAGCTGAAGGACCGAGCGATCGAGCTGGAGAGAGATGTAAGTTCTGTTACCAAGAATTACTTGGGTGTGGTGCACCGCCTCTGCTCTCTACCCATCAGAGCTATTTCTGCATTCATTCACGAAACGCTGATAAATGATCTACAATCCGCCTTTCTCAACCCTTTTAACAAGTAGGAACCCTTGAAATAACTGTCAGGTCTTTAGAAATTCCTGCTAAAAAAAAAAAAATTTTTTTTTAGTAATAATAAAATTACTAATGACATAACAATGATCGTAATAATGGCCAGAAAAGAAATCCAGAAAGTGAATATTATAGAAGGGTATTTATAAGTAAAAAAAATTTTGCAAAGCCTTTTTGCCCAGGGAAAATGCATGTACATTCATTCAGCCTACTTCCTGTGTTTTTCATTCGATTTAAAATGAAAAATACTACCCCCTTCCTGATCAGAGCATTATTTGCGATTCGTAACTGGGTTGCTTTAGCTGACAGTTGCACAGTCGTGCGACGCTGTACCCAAACAAAATTGACGTCCTTTTTTTCCCACAAATAGAGCTTTCTTTTGGTGGTATTTGATCACCTCTGCGGTTTTTATTTTTTGCGCTATAAAAAAAAAAAGAGCGTCAATTTTGAAAAAAAAAGCAATATTTTTTTTTTACAGTTTGCTATAATAAATATCCCCCAAAAATATATAGGAAAAAAAATGTCTTAGTTTCGGTCGATATGTATTCTTCTACATATTTTTGGTAGCGTATATTGATTGGTTTGCGCAAAAGTTATAGCATCTACAAAATGGGGGATAGTTTTATGGCATTTTTATTATTCTTTTTTTTTTTTTTTTTACTAGTAATGGCGGAGATCTGCGATTTTTATTGTGACTGCAACATTATGGCGGACGCATCAGACACTTTTGACACTGTTTTGGGACCATTCTAATTTTTACAGCGATCGGTCCTATAAAAATGCATTGATTACTGTGTAAATGACACTGGCAGGGAAGGAGTTAAACACTGGGGGGCGATCAAGGGGTTAAGTGTGTCCTAACTGTAGGGGGGATGAGCTACCACGGACATGAGAGCGATCACTGCTCCCGATGACAGGGAGCAGTCATCTCTGTCATGTCACAAGGCAGAAGAGGGAAATGCCTTATTTACAAAGGCATCTCCACACCGCAATCGCAGGCCGCCGGCGAACATAGAGTTCCTGGGACCCGCGGGCATGCTCGTGCAGCGGGCGTGCGGGCCCGATAGGCGGCAAATTTAAAGAGAGGTACAGGTACTCCCATTTGCCTGCCTGTGCCAATCTGCCAATGTACATCCATGTGCGGTGGTCAGCAAGCGGTTAATTTACATTGTTCCTTCTGTTTCTGTATGTGGATGATGGCACTTATTTTAATTTAATTTTATTTTATTTAAATTTTTTTTAAAAACCCATCTAAGTACCTTTTTGCCAATCGATATCCAGCTGTCACATGGCCAAGATCTTTCCCAGCCTGTCTGCAGAGGAACAAAAGCAGGAAGAGCTTCTAGTCCTCTGCTACTGGTCACGTTTTAAAAAAAATGCCTTACAGAGTAAATATAAAATATATAAATTATATATACATTGTATAATGTATGGCCAGCCTCACAGATCTTCATGGAGGGGTATTGTTGCATAGCTAAGGCAGTCCAATGGGCTTTGGGCTTGTGTCAATGGCATCAATTCAGCATCAGCTTAGGATAGGGATGCACCGAAATTTCGACCGCTGAAACATATCGGCCGAAAATGGCCTTTTTCGGCAATTTGCCGAAAGAGAAAAACGGGCAATAATGGAGCCGAAAATGGGACGGGACCTGGGCAGGGTGCCGCGTATCACGTGGGCTTCCTATAGTATAGAAGAGAGGAGAGCTGCTGCCGCCGCCTGGTTGATTAGAGCGCCGGGAACATCACAGCTTTCATTTCAATAGCTGTGTGTTCCCTGCAGCTCGCCGTCACATACAGCCCCTCCCTCTTGTCCGGGGAACTTTGATGGACAGATCACCCGTCCAATCCTGGCTGTCTATCAAAGTTCCCCAGACAAGGGGGAGGGGCTGTATGTGACGGCGTGCTGCGGGGAACACACAGCTATTGGAATGAAAGCTGTGATGTTCCCGGCACTTTAATCAACAAGGCGGCGGCGGCTCTCCTCTCTCTTCCCCTGCACAGGCTGGCTGTAATGGGGACACTGGCTGCAATGGGGGACACTGGCTGGCTGCACCTGACGGGCACTGGTGAGGCTGCATTGATCTCCTGTATCATGTCTGCAGTCTCTGACCATCTCCTGTACCATGTCCTCAGTCTCTGACCATCTCCTGTACCATGTCCTCAGTCTCTGACCATCTCCTGTACCATGTCCTCAGTCTCTGACCATCTCCTGTACCATGTCCTCAGTCTCTGACCATCTCCTGTACCATGTCCCCAGTCTCTGACCATCTCCTGTATAAAAATATTTTTAAAAACAGTCACTTTCAGGTACGGTTTCGGTTTTTGGGATCAAGGAAGATTTATTTTCGGTATCGGTTTCGGCACCAAAAAACCCATTCGGTGCATCCCTAGCTTTGGACTCTTCTAGAATCATTCAAAATCATTGATGGGTGCATTTGACCTGCAGTTGACTTCCTTCTGACCTTCATTTGATCTACTTCTATTTTTAATCAGAAGAAAGTTTTATTTGAACACATTTTAAGCATACATGTACCATAAACACTCACAAAAGAATGTAAAGTTGTAATGTAGAAAAACAAATGGTCAAATACAGCTTTCAATTTCATAGAACTGCGTACAGACGTCAGCTCACTGAAGAGGACATACAACCCCACCTAGTGGCTGAAAATAGAAATGACAGTACCAATAGAGCACTACTATGGCACAATCCAAAGTCGGATAGTAGTAACCAACATTAAGTAATCAAAGGCATTCTACCCCAATATATTCTCAATAATCAGGTCTACTGGAGCCAATCCTGGTTCATCAAGCCAACACCCACCCCAAGCCCTCTAAAATTTAGCGGGGCATCTATGGTGCAGCTAAATAACCCATTCTTATCTTAAAGTAGTACCCATGTGGTCTAGCCATTCCTTAAGGGATGGAGGGGAAATGCTTTTCCAGTGGAGGAGGATAATTTTACGTGCCTGAAACAAGACCCTGGAAACGGCTTCCTTAGTAAAAGCATCCATTATAATGTCCTCAGCATTGGTGTGCGCAGCCTATTACATTGAGGTGTGCACCCCAGAACACAAACATGTGTGTTTATATCAGCAGAGCAGTGGTGTCAGTAGAGCATAGATTGGTGTCAGTGGAGAGTGTCAGTAGTTTTTTTTATTTTTATTATTTTTTGCAATTTTTTTTTTTTTTTTTTTTTATGATTTTTACATTTAGTTTACTATGCTTCAGTTAAGAATGAAGACAGGAGCGATCACTACAGATCACTCACTGTGTTCACTCGGCAAAGGAAGGAGCTGGTTAATAAAATATTTACCAGCCCCTTCCCCACTCCTGAAATGAGAGGAGGGAAGCTGGCAGCACTGCAGAGGGGAGACAGGAAGTAGGGGGAATGGGCACCATGCAGGATGTTTAGGGTGTGCCCAGGCACACCCGGCACACCCTGTGCGCACGCCTATGGCCGTCAGGAACTCCCAGCGGCTGGGCTCTGCTTCAGATGGGTTTTAAATTCATATAGACTACTATAATAATCTTAAAATACTATAGCCTCCTTCCTCCATAGCTGGCCAACAACGCAGCTAGCAAGGAGACAGCTGCTTCGAGAGATGGCACATTTCTCCGTATACAAGACCTTGCCTGTTTGCCTGGGACCTTTCAGCTGACAAGCCCCCCCCCCCCCTGCTTTCCTCATGAGAAACTTGTCTTAGGAAGGGCTTGGAAATAAAGAAAAGTTCTGTCTGTTAAAGCAGCCATCTCCTTGCTATCCGCGTTGTTGGATGGCCATAGAGGTTCACAGTTAGGGAGATGGGACAAAATACTTACATATCTTCTGTCCCCTGGGGATCAGAACACAATACATACTGAAGTGAGATGTCTTCTTTAAATTGTATCAGTTTTATGTTGTGTGTTTTGGGGTGACACTGTATGGCAGGGTATGGTTTGCTGATCCTCTGCTTGTGTGTGTGTGTGTGCGGTCAGAACGCAGGGTTACAAGCGGAGAGGAACCTGATGAAGGAGCAGCTGCGGCACCTGGAGGCCCAGAACCTGTCGCTGAACAATCAGATGGGGACACTACAGAAGCAAGTCGCCTTCCTACAGGAGCACAACACGGCGCTGCAGACACAGACCGCAAACCTGCAGGTGAGCCAAAGTGGCGTTTTAGTACGGCGGCTGAAGGTCAGAGTAATTCTGATTGGTCGGCTCTGAGCTTCTGCTTTATAAGTGAGATAATCGAGTCTTCTGTATCCTAAACACAAATTTGGGAAATGGTCCTAAAGACTGTTGTATGACTGCGCATGTTTGGTTGCTGTCTCACACGGCACCCATCTGCAAAAATTAATATCGCAGGGCTCATTTACACTTACTTTGATTTTTAACATGCATGAAAGCGCCTGCCGCTCCAACGTGCATTTTTTGATGCTTCTGTGATGCTTTTTTTGAAGCTTGGCAAATTCCCACTGTGTTGTTTTGTTTTAACCACTTCCGCCCTGGAAGATTTTACCCCCTTCCTGACCAGAGCACTTTTTGCGATTCGGCACTGCGTCGCTTTAACTGACAATTGCGCGGTCGTGCGACGTTGCACCCAAACAAAATTGACGTCCTTTTTTTCCCCACAAATAGAGCTTTCTTTTGGTGGTATTTGATCACCTCTTCGTTTTTAGTTTTTGGCTTATAAATAAAAAAAGAGCGACAATTTGAAAAAAAAAAAAAAAAAAACAATATTTTGTACTTTTTGCTATAATAAATATCCTCATTTTTTTTTTTTTTTAAAAAAAGCAATTTTTTTCTCAGTTTAGACTGATACGTATTCTTCTACATATTTTTGGTTAAAAAAATCGCAATAAGCATATATTGATTGGTTTGCGCAAAAAGTTATAGCGTCTACAAAATAGAGGATAGATTTATAGCATTTTTGGGGTTTTTTTTGTTTTGTTTTTTTACTAGGCGGAGATCTGCGATTTTTATCATGACTGCGACATTATAGAGGACACATCGGACAATTTTGACACATTTTTGGGACCATTGGCATTAATACAGCGATCAGTGCTATAAAAATGCCCCGATTACTGTAAAAATGTCACTGGCAGTGAAGGGGTTGACACTAGGGGGCGATCAAGGGGTTAACTGTGTTCCCTGAAGGGGGAGGGGACTGACTAGAGGAAGTGACGGATCGTGGTTCCTAGCCAATAGGAACACATGATCTGTCACTCCTGTCAGAACAGAACCGGGAAAAGTGTGTTTGTTCTTTTCTGCTCCCAATGGCTCAGTAGTGTCTAGCCTGCTTGGTGCAGCCATGTGAGAGCCAACAAACTCATTGACTATCTATACACAGATACTAATCAAGATTTAAAAAGCCACAAATGTGAGAAATTAACCTTTAATTGCCATTTTAACCTGCGTGTGCCACCTTCTGTGTCTGTACCAAGGCCAAACATTCCAGGGTATGTAAACTTTTTATCAGTGCCATTTGGGTGACTTCTGTTATTATGATTTAAAAAGGATCCAAAAAACTGTGATAATAAATGGCTTCATGTGATCACTTAAATAAAAGACAGTTTTTGGCATGATCAGTCATATTTACAATGTTAATGCCAAAATTTCACATTTTCTACCAGGGTATGCAAACTTTTGAGCTCATCTGTGTGTGTAATAAATAAATAAAAAAAAAAATATATATATATATATATATATAATTTTTTTTTTTTTTTTTTTTTTTTTTTTTTTTTTTTTTTGGAGCGCTGCACTACTTTTGTATTTATATCTATTAGTACCCTTGTTCAGCAGATCCCCAGCTGATTAGTACCCTCATTCAGCAGATCCCCAGCTCATTAGTACCCTTGTTCAGCAGATCCCCAGCTCATTGGTGCCCTTGTTCAGCAGATCCCCAGCTCATTAGTACCCTTGTTCAGCAGATCCCCAGCTCATTGGTGCCCTTGTTCGGCAGATCCCCAGCTCATTGGTGCCCTTGTTCGGCAGATCCCCAGCTCATTGGTGCCCTTGTTCGGCAGATCCCCAGCTCATTGGTGCCCTTGTTCGGCAGATCCCCAGCTCATTGGTGCCCTTGTTCGGCAGATCCCCAGCTCATTGGTGCCCTTGTTCGGCAGATCCCCAGCTCATTGGTGCCCTTGTTCGGCAGATCCCCAGCTCATTGGTGCCCTTGTTCGGCAGATCCCCAGCTCATTGGTGCCCTTGTTCGGCAGATCCCCAGCTCATTGGTGCCCTTGTTCGGCAGATCCCCAGCTCATTCGTACCCTTGTTCAGCAGATCCCCAGCTCATTGGTACCCTTGTTCAGCAGATCCCCAGCTCTTCTGATGTTCCAATCCTCAATGAAACACGTACTGCAAAAAAAAAAAAAAACACCGGTTTTGACTATTGCCCAATTTATCCAGATCTGTAAAGAGAAAAAAAAAAAAAAAAACAACAAAAAGGAGATGAAATGCCTAAAGTGAATCCTTCATTCCATTTTGGCTTTTTCCAGGTGGAGAGCTCAGCGTCTGCCTCCCAGAACGCGTCGCTAAAGTCTGAGCTGGCCAAGCTGCAGAGCCAGCTGTCGGCTCTAGAGGGCGAGAGCGAGAAGGCACTGCGTCGGAGGGAAGAGGTGAAGGCCAGTCATGATTCGCTGCTGCGGGACCACGAGCACTTGGTGTCCCTCTATGAACGCCAGTCTGCAGAATACGAGGGGCTCATCAGCCAGCATAGCGCTCTGAAGACACAGCACAAAGGACTGGAGCAGACTCACCGCAGCCTGGAGGAGAGGTGGGTAGCCTGAGGACGGGGAAGTAAAGCTGGGTATGGGTAGGTCACTGTATCATTTTTAGATACTGGTTCTTCCATATAAATGATTAGGAGGTGCAAAATACGCCTACTTCATTCAGTAATCATTTCCTTTTCTCTCCCACAGCTACAACAATCTGTTGAAATACAAAGCTGAGCTGGAAGAGCGAGACAAGACATTAAACCAAGAGCGGGAGACTCTGCAAGAAGAGAAGAGAAAAAATGCGATCGCAGCCAGCGAAAACGAGCGACTTCAGCACGAGCTGGACAGGTGAGCCACGTCCACTGCTGATCTGGTTCAGGCAAACGTGAAGAAACTAAGAATGATGGATAGAGTAGGGTAAGGTTTCCCTTCACTTCCTGTCCTGAAGATGTAACAGGAAGTAAGGGGAAATCCCCTTAAGCTTGCCATACGCTACTTTCTGATTGTAAGTTAACCTGCAATTTCCTTTAGGGTAGCCGTACACGCTTGGATATCTTGGTCATTTTTTTTTTTTGCAATCAATCTCTTCTGATAGGAATATTAAGTCTATAGTGGACAACCCGTTTGATCAGCATGACACAGGGGGAAATTCATTTTGATTGATTGGTTAAAGGGGTTGTAAACCGTGTTTTTTCACCTTAATGCATCCTATGCATTAAGGTGAAAAAACACCTGGCAGTGGCTGGCCCAGCTTCCCTCGTTTTACTTACCTGAACCCTCAAACTTGACCCGGCGGGGAGGCGCTGTCTCTCTGCCTGGGGTTCTCAGCTCTTGATTGGATGGATTGATAGCAGCGGAGCCATTGGCTCCCGCTGCTGTTTATTAAAATCCAATGACCCGGGGGCGGGGCCGAGTCATACATTCCGCGGCTATGGACGCCGAATGCTGGACTCGGGAGCGCGCCCTCAAGGTAATCCCCTGGGAGAAGCGTTCTCCCAGGGGATTAACTTGCGGGCGCGCTCCCAGGGTTATCTCATGTGGGGAGGAGCCGTGAGAGCCGCCGGGGGACCCCAGAAGAGGAGGTTCGGGGCCACTCTGTGCAAAATGAGCTGCACAGTGGAGGTAAGTATGATATGTTTGTTATTTAAAAAAAAACTATTACAATCACTTTAACCCCTTGGTGCTGGCCACATGAAAATATGTGGCCTCTCGGCAGGTGGGCCTTGGCGCCGAGTGGCCACATATTTGCGTGAATTGGTGTAAATTCAGCCCTGCAGGCTCCCGACATAGTTGCCCGTGGCTAATGGAAAGTTAAGGCTAGTCACAACAATCACATGATCATAAACCCCGCCCCTACACCCCCCCCCCCCCCACCCCCCTCCAGGCATCCTAAACCTCTTAAAGGGCTGGGAGGTGCTGGCACCCAGAGGTTGAAGATACCATCATAAGTTATCGATTTGATTTAAAGTCAGTGGTTGTCTCCACCAATCTCCTAGTCTAATCAGTCAAAATATGATCATATGCATTAATAAAGTATCCCCGTGTTGCAAATTTATTGCAAAACGATCAATCATTTTCTGCCCTGGCCGATTGACTCAATATGATCTAAATCCATTAGAGGGCAAGTTCTAGCTATTGGATTATTTGCGAATTTGATTGTTTTGATCAAATCCTACATGAAACCGATAATAAAATGAAAGTGTGTACGGCCACCATCCAATTTACCAAAATTATGTAACGCAAGGACGAGCCTAAATGATCCATTCAACTAGTATCCAATCAGGCAGGTTCCTGGATTATATAGTTGATGATAGATCTAAAGGAGATGGTACACTCAGATTGTGGAATGTACTGTGAGTGGTGGCCAAACACACTTTGATTTGTGGCCGGTGGACATGACCAGTTTGTGCCTACCTAAAGGGATTTACGTAAAAAAAAAGGAACAAAGATGGACAGGAGTCATTTCTTCCAGCTGTGATTTTGTCTTCCTCAGTCCTCGATGGTGTCCTGATCCAGTGATCGCTGTTTATGTTGCAGGTTGAAGTTCCTCCACGGGGAATTACAAGGGGAGTACAACACTCTACACAAACACACCAAGGAGATGAAGAGCTCGTTCAACAATGCCCAGATGGAGCTGAACCGCTGGCAGGCTCGCTTTGATGAATTAAAGGAGCAGCACCAGACTATGGACATCTCTCTCACCAAGCTGGACACCCACTGCGAGGTACAACAGCCCGACATCAGTCAGGTTTAGAGGGTCCCTCCACCCAGCATTTGGTGGATGGTGGAGATTTAAACCTACCGATCGTTCCCACCTTCCCTGTGCTGAGTTCCCGGGTCTGTACACCTGCTGTGCCCATTATGAGGGTTTCCCACCATCCTTGTGCTGAGTTCCCGGGTCTGTACACCTTCTGTGCCCATTATGAGGGTTTCCCACCATCCTTGTGCTGAGTTCCTGGGTCAGTATGTCTGCTGTGCCCATTATGAGGGGTTCCCACCATTCCTGTGCTGAGTTCCGGGGTCTGTACACCCACTGTACCCATTATGAGGGGTTCCCACCATTCCTGTGCTGAGTTCCGGGGTCTGTACACCCACTGTACCCATTATGAGGGTTCCCACCATCCCTGTGCTGAATTCCCGGGTCTGTACACCCACTGTGCCCATTATGAGGGTTCCCACCATCCCTGTGCTGAGTTCCCAGGTCTGTACACTTGCTGTGCCCATTATGAGGGGTTCCCACCATCCTTGTGCTGAGTTCCCGGGTTGAAGAGCTTTGGCTCACAAGTGTTGGTGGGAACATCCAACTCCCAGGAGGACAGAAACAGTCGGGAATTATGGCAGGGGGAATCTCACCGGTGGAGTATCTGAGATAAAAGAAGCTAGCTCAGTCCACCAGGAGCCACCTATAACCAAATGTCACTTTGGGTGGACTGACCCTTTAATATAACAAAATCTGGTAGCGTAAAATGAACTTAAAGGGGAACTTCTCTTAAGCGGAGTCAAAATATCTCCCTATAAAGATATATCTACCTGCTATATATTCTATTAATTTTTTTCCTTTTATGAAATTCTAAGTAGTTTTCACAAACCATCCACTAGGTGGCGCTTTTATTACTGTAAACTAACAGGAAACTTTGCCAAGGGGGTAATTATTTTCGCTATACTTGTGGAGCCACATGTAGGGTGAGGCATTTGTCACACTTGCAATCCTGGCCTTACAGCTCAGGGATTTATTAGCTGAGAACATTTGTTGCAAGGTCTGTATAGTCCTAACATTTTCAGGTATATTTATATATAAAAAAAAAAAAAAAAAAAAACATTGCAGAGCTATTCATTAGACATGTGCACTGACAAAAAAAAAATTGTTCGTTTTCCTTTTATTCGTTTTTTTGCTTTTTTTTTTTTTAATTCAAATTCCCAAATTTTCAAATTCTGAATTTTCAGAAATCCGGAAATTCTAAAATCTGAAAAAAAGAAAGAACATCTTTAAAATTCAAAGTAATAACTAACTAATAATAACTATTAAATTATACGTATTGGAATTTCCTTTCAAATTTGGCTGTTAGTGAGTGTAACGAATACGAATTTATCTGAAGTTACAAGTTATCCGAAATAACGAATGCCGCATCTAAACAAATGGAACAAATTAATAATAAATAATATTAATAAAAAGGTATTATTATTGTTATTTATTATTATTAGATTGTTACGTTTCATTCTTCTAGATGCGGCATTCGTTATTTCAGATAATTCATAACTTCGGATAAATTCGTACTCGTTATGTTCACTAACAGCCAAATATGAAAGGAAATTCCAATACCTATAATTTAATAGTTATTATTTCATATTTTCAGGTTTTCGATTTTTTTTTTTTTTTGGACTTTCATTCTTATTTTTGGATTTCCAAATTTTAGAGTTTCCGAACTTCCGAAATTTTCTGAATTTCGAATTTTCCGGAAATTCGGAAATTGAAAAATTCGGAAATTTCGGAATTAACGAATTTGTCAAAATTCATTAAACAAATTCGGAACTAAACTAATTGCACATGTCTACTATTCATCCTGTGAAATTGCATGTATATTTGTTATGTTGTTAAATTGAATGTTAGACTATTTTCTTTTTAATTTTAGTTTCTCATATTGTGAGTCAGGAAATTACCTCATTATGGTCACTAGATGGAGCTGATGATCATAGGAAATCTCAGTTTACGATTACCATCCTGTAGCCATAGTGTAATGGCAAACCTACACAACATTGTAAAAAGCAGAGACCTCACCCTACTGACAAAGTTGCCGTATAGTCAAAGCTGTGGTATTCCCAGTAGTAACTTATGGCTGTGAAAGTTGGACCATAAGGAAGGCTGAACACCGAAGACTTGATGCTTTTGAACTATGGTGTTGGAGAAGACTCTTGAAAGTCCCCTGGA
>NC_133336.1:19866791-19919062 GCF_042186555.1 Aquarana catesbeiana
ACACACTTTCTCCCTCTTCCCCCCCCCCCCCCACACACTTTCTCCCTCTTCCCCCCCCCCACACACTTTCTCCCTCTTTCCCCCCTCCCCACACACTTTCTCCCTCTTCCCCCCCCCCCACACACTTTCTCCCTCTTCCCCCCCCCCCCCCACACACTTTCTCCCTCTCTCTTCCCCCCCCCCACTTTCTCCCTCTCCCCCCCCCACTTTCTCCCTCTCCCCCCCCACTTTCTCCCTCTCCCCCCCACACACTTTCTCCCTCTTCCCCCCCCCCCCCACACACTTTCTCCCTCTTCCCCCCCCCCCCACACACTTTCTCCCTCTTCCCCCCCCCCCCCACACACTTTCTCCCTCTTCCCCCCCCCCACACTTTCTCCCTCTTCCCCCCCCCACACTTTCTCCCTCTTCCCCCCCCACACTTTCTCCCTCTTCCCCCCCCACACTTTCTCCCTCTTCCCCCCCCCCACACTTTCTCCCTCTTCCCCCCCCCCCACACTTTCTCCCTCTCTCACCCCCCCCACACTTTCTCCCTCTCTCATCCCCTACACTCTTTCTCTCTGTCATCCACCCCTCTCTCACCCCCCCCCCCGCTCAGCCTCCCTCTCACCCCACAATTCCTCACCCCCCCCCCCCCACTTTCTCCCCCTGATCGGCTCTGGCATAAGATGTAAAATGTATTGAAACATTAAAAACAATCTTTGTTTACATTTATTTAAGAGTGTGTGTGTGTGTGTGTGTGTGTGTGTGTGTGTGTGTGTGTGTATAATACACACACACACACGTGCGTATGTGTTTGAGTTTTGGGGTACACACCCTCTTGCAATAGGCTTGGCTCACCTATGGGATCTATGTCATTCTCTCCTTTCCAATATTACGAACCTTCTGAAATTGTGGAGGGGTGAGGCCCATAAGCAAAAGTGTTATTTTAAAGGGTGAAAATCCAAGTTATTAGGTTCCTCTCATTTATATCAACTGATATCAAGATACTGCACACCTAGAGGGGTGGAACGAATGACAAATTAGCATGTGCAGTGTAATTAAAGTAGAAGTAAAATCTCTCAAACATCAAATATTTTTAATACTTATGCTCCTTCCCTTAGTAAATAGATGAGAAGGTATATTATATTTATATATTATTTTAAACCTCTTTTTTTTTTTTTTTTTAAACATTTCTTCATTTGTTCCATGGTTTCTGACCTAGGCTAACATGTCATACATCCCAGGAGTCTTCATGGGCATTTTGTTATCTTGCATCTGGTGAAGGGGCTTTCTTTGCTAGCCACTGCATGCCTGAGCTAAGGGCAGATGGATGTCCGGAAGTAAATGCCACATGGTTTCTCTGCCCTTGCTCAAGATAGCCACAGCTAGAAATGCTAGGGGGGGGGTGTTTTTTTCTAAGTAATTTCTAAAAAAAAAAAAATTAAAGCATGGAGACATGAATGGTTTGGGGGAAAATATTAAAAATGAATTAAAATAGTGTTTTTAGTTTGTGGTGCTCAGATGCAGTTTAGTTCCAATTTAACCTTTAGGATTTCTGAATGTTTTATACCTGGTGGCTTATTTTATTAATCATAGGTTACAAAGTGTATGGTCTTATCTCTGTCATTCATCTATCATCCATTCTCTGTACTTGGTTTTGGGGAATTCTGTTAATAAATCATTCATCTACTGTACCTGTATATATTTTTTTTATTTTTATTTTTTGTTTTCTCTCATCACAATGCATGTAACTCATTCTTCCTCTACTTCCTTGGGTCACCGCTCCTTTTCTAGCGCCTCTTCGCAAAAAATTTCCATTTCTGAAAAGCAAGAGCCAGGAAAAGAAGCCGCCATCACAGAGCCAGCGCCGTTTCTCGGAGCGCCTGCGGTTCTGGTCGTCCTCTGACATGTCACCTACAAATAAAAGCTCGGTCTCTCTCCCGGAGATCAGGGACTTCTGACTTTTCTCTTTTTTCTGTCTTTCTCTCATTTTTATTTTTTTTTCCGGACCAAAATTCCCTTTTGTAATCTATACCTCAAGGACCAAAAACAACCGACTCATGTGTGTACTCTGTATGGCCTATAAAGTTGCATGTTTGTTAAGAAGCAAAAAGAATGAAAGGAGTGAAGATGATTAGACCTAAAAAAGTGACCCTTCCTAGGACGGGGATGCCGCCGTAGGGCGGGCTGAGTAAGTTTTGCATTTGAGGCTGGAGCAGGTGTTAATGCTTGGAGTCTGTCATGCTGCTGTGTTGCTGCCACCTAACCGCCAACATCGGGATTTGATTGGTCAGTTAAATTAAGATGTGTATATATGAGAGAGAGCTGTCCCTGCTGATTAAACAGAGCCATGTATTCTCCAGAATTTTATTCCAGGGAAATAAGAAATTTCATAATGTAGTGTGGATCTAGAGGATACTTCTGCACTTCTTCAACATACTTCTGATTAAACAGCAAGGACAGGTAAAGGTCGTGAACTGAAGTCCCAAAATTATGTTTAGTTAATTTAGGTGACCTTAAAGGGAAACTATAGTATAATTTTCAATGAGTAGACATTTTAAAATATTTTACCTGAAGGTTCATTGTGATGTGACCCGAGAGAGAAAAGCAGAGCTTGCATATTGAACTTGCAGATATGGCTGCTCCCCATGAGTTATACATAGAAACAAGCATTTTTTACATTAACCATTACTGATCTAAATAGATTCTTCTTCAGATGGATAAACAGATTAAACCGACAGACTGTTTTTGATGATTTTAAACACTGCCATGGATGAATGGAAAGAAGGACTGCATTGGGTAGACTAAACTCGATGGATGAAGGGACTATATCAAATGGAGGGACTTTATTGGATGGATGAAAAGGCTGTGTTGGATGGACGGAAGGATTGAATATATGGATAGACGGAAGGGCTGTGTTGGATGGATGGAAGGACACAAGCGCTGTGTTGGATGGACGGGCAGACGAAAGGGATGCGTTGGATGGATGCATGGACGGGCGGACGAAAGGGCTGTGTTGGATGGATGGGCGGATGTACGAAAGGGCTGTGTTGGATGGATGGGCAGACGTAAGGGCTGTGTTGGATGGATGGATGGGTGGGCGGACGGACGAAAGGGCTGTGTTGGATGGATGGATGGGTGGGCGGACGGACGAAAGGGCTGTGTTGGATGGATGGACGGGCAGACGAAAGGGCTGTGTTGGATGGACGGGCGGACGAAAGGGCTGTGTTGGATGGATGGACGGGCGGACGAAAGGGCTGTGTTGGATTGACGGGCGGACGAAAGGGCTGTGTTGGATGGATGGACGGGCGGACGAAAGGGCTGTGTTTGGATTGATGGATGGACGGGCGGACGAAAGGGCTGTGTTGGATTGACGGGCAGACGAAAGGGCTGTGTTGGATTGACGGGCGGACGAAAGGGCTGTGTTGGATGGATGGATGGACAGGCGGACGAAAGGGCTGTGTTTGGATTGATGGATGGACAGGCGGACGAAAGGGCTGTTGGATGGACGGGCGGACGAAAGGCCTGTGTTGGATGGACGGGCGGGCGGACGAAAGGCCTGTGTTGGATGGACGGGCGGACGGACGAAAGGCCTGTGTTGGATGGATGGGCGGACGGACGAAAGGCCTGTGTTGGATGGACGGGCGGACGGACGAAAGGCCTGTGTTGGATGGACGGGCGGACGGACGAAAGGCCTGTGTTGGATGGACGGGCGGACGGACGAAAGGGCTGTGTTGGATGGATGGGCAGACGAAAGGGTTGTGTTGGATGGACGGGCGGACGAAAGGGCTGTGTTGGATAAATGGACGGGCGGACGAAAGGGCTGTGTTGGATAAATGGACGGGCGGACGAAAGGGCTGTGTTGGATGGGGGAAATGCATGTATTGGATGGATCGTAGATAAGACTGTATTGGAGGGACTGAAATGGGTGGACGGAAGGACTATTTTGGATGGAAGGACAGAATGGGATGGATGGGACTGTCTTTGGATGGAAGGGAGGATTGTATTGAATGGAAGGCAGGACTATGTTGGATAGATGAATTGGCAGGCTGTATTAAATGGATGGATGCATGAATTGATTATATAGATAGTGGATGCAGATCAATATACAGTACATATATAGTAAGATGACTATAGTTTCCCTTTAAAGTAATAGTTTTAATTTTTGGGTACTTTTTGTTCCAAATCCATATAAAGTATATACATCTATACCTTCCCATAAAGGCACAGCATGCTTTTCTCCATGTTTGCGCACATCCAGATATCTTACCTTGGCTCAGCAAAGGATTTTATATGCCGCCCAGCATGTCCTGTTTTTGCTTACCCCTTCTAACTTGCTCCTAGGAAACTTGCTAATAACTTGTCCTGTTTTAAGTGTTTTCCCACTGGCATGTTAAATGCACCCTGCTTGCACGCTAAGTCTTCCGTTTTCTCACTTGGCAAATTTGCTTGTGTCCGTGTGACCATTCAGCACATCTGTATCTGTAGGTCTGTTGCAGTTTATATAAAGAGGGAAGTAGAGAGGACTGAGCTTCTGGAACTTGTAGTGCCTAGGGAGCAGTTGGGCTGCTGATACTTGTACTTTTTGCCCAAATTAATAAGTATGCCCACATGCTGACATAGAATTTTAATTACAATCCCCATTATACTTTGGGGAGACGTGCCCAGAGGCATGCAGTTCTGAAACCATTGTTGCAGCAGTTTTGGGTTTTCGCAAAACAAAGCAGAGCATGTCTTTAAATTTTAGTGTGTTTATTGTACATCCCTCCATAGGATTTGGGGCTGTTAGGATTGCCAGTCCATCCCTGGCAACTCTGATTTTGGTAGTATGTACTTTTTGGGGGGATCATGGAGGACACTTCTTTTACACAACTCTGTATATACATAGACCTGTGGTTTAAGATGTCTGGCAATGGTTTTGTCAGCCAACAATTCTCCACTGTTCGGCTACTAAGAATTCCAGTAGATCTCTTAGCGGACAGCATGGGCAAGCATGGGTTATGGTGTCACCCTCAGCGGATCAAAATCTCTGCTGTGTCCTTCAATAAACCAAAGAGAAATGGGATTTTTCTACTCGCCATTAAATCCTTTTTCTATGAGTTCACTGGAGGACATAGTTGAGCTCTTGATGATCTGAAGGTAGCCTTATGTAACCTAATGGTCTGATATTGAGATCTCTGCTGTGTTCTTCAATAAATGAAAAAGAAAAAATGTAATATTTATGAAGACTTTCGTAATTTGCTTGATTACATTCAAAATTAAGGTGTAATTGAAAGTAATGCATCTTAAATGCATTTGATTTCTGTTGTCTAATACCTGTGATGTTGACCTCAGGCTTTCAAAAGTAGGACATCTTGCAGGAAACTCGAACAACTACCTATTCACACAGTGTGAAGGAAATAATCCCGTAATCCTATATTTGGCAAAACATTCAGTGGACAAGCTTCTTAATTATAGGTTGTGACCTCAGAAGTTCTTATTGCGAGTAAACGTCCGATCAGAAGCTGTATGGTTTTGTTGACTGAACTGCAGACAATCTGATAGTAGAGTTGGGAGTTTGGTTGATGGGATAGCACAGGTGTGTTCAAAGAGAATAAACTGCATGATGATGGAGAGAAGAAGCTAGTGGTTTTTAATTGGTAAAACATTGGATTTTGTTGTGTGCCCATCCTAAACATAGTTTAGGACATGCAGGCATGTCTGCAGGTGACTCCATAACCATGCATGGTCTTTTCAACCAAGCATGCATGTTTATGCTATGGAGGCAGGACATGGGGAGCTGATAGACACCTTTTTGTTCCAGCTTATCGACGGTAAAACCAGAACATTTATTCCAACAAGATGCTGGGGGTTTGCCAGATAAAGTTAATGCAGGTTTAAGAGTATTAGGAGAAGGGAGGGCAAAGAATGAACAGACCCTATCCAGCTAATAGCAAGTAAAGAAATGGCACTTGGCAGAAGGCATCAACATGGCCATTCCCTAGTTCTCCTTAGAAGGATCTCCGGTGGAGCAGTCTGTTCCTGTAGCTGTGTAGGTGGTTGATGGCCAGTTACCCATACCAGCCAATCAATAATAGTCTAGATTTTGGCATGATCATATAAAAAGGTGATTTTTGGTTGGCTGCAGAGTGGCATCACTTTTTCCATTTTTAACAGTCTTTATTGAAAAATTGGTGGTGGCAAACAATTGGAATTGTAAGTGGTTATAGGGTTGATTTACTGAAGGCAAATGGGTTGTTCTCTTTACAAGGGAATTTAGAGTTTAATGAATGTGGTGAAGTTTCACTTTGCAAAGCAAAGAATACCCAATCATGTGCAAAGAAAAAAAAATAGCAATTTTTGATTGCACGTGATTGAATAATGAAAAAGAAACAAATGAACGTCGCCCACGGGACTTTAAATGAGGTGTAAATGGTGATCAAAGGGTAAACAGGTATAAAAGTACAATTTTATTGAAAACAACAGCATAATCTATAATATGACATGAGCATGGGTGAACAGGTTCATAAAACAGCAACATTGCATAGTAGTCCTAAAACATAGCCATAATATAATAGTAATACATATAATACAGGTATGCATGGTACATCTCTAACCCAATGCGTTTCCCGAGCTTTCCTCGCTTCATCAGGGGCTGATGTGCATAACTGCTGTCTGTAAATACAGATTAAAGTAATTAGAGTATCGGTTATGATTGGGTAAAAGCAATAAGCCAGAACCAGTCATCCCATACTTACTTGTAAGACCAAGGCTACAGACACATAACCCAGGTACGGGTCGGCGGAGGGCATCTCCCCCGGGAGCTGAAGGGGCCGAGGACCCAGCCAGAGGACCGAGGCCAGGCGTGGGGGGCAGCATGGCAAAATGAGAGAGAGAAAGGAGAGCGTGAACCCAAATTGTTCCCAAATGTACTGCAGGGCAACTCACTGTATGGGAATATAAATATAAGGTAGTATAGGATTAAGAAGTTTGGAAGTATGAGATGTATATCGTGGCATCAAATGCAAGGTATGTTAATAAGCAAGGTCTAAAATAATAACATTGGTATTGTCATGGAAATATAAAATGTATGCTACTTGCATGGTATGCATAAGGTGTCCCGCAGAGCAGAGAGAAAAAGAAGGGTACAAGGTGAAGGAGTGAATGAGAAGGGGAGGAAAGGGAAGGGGAGGAGGGGAAAACAGGGGGAGGTGAAGTGAATAGTGACAGAAAAAAGACAAAGAAGGAGAAGAAAAAATGAAAAGAAAGGGGAACAGGACCAGGGGGAAAAGAAAGAAAAAGTGAGAGAAGTGAAGGGAGATGAGGCACGGTGAAAGAGAGGACAGATTGATTAATGATGTGATAAACTAAAAAAGTACTTCCGTGTGAAAAGAAAAAGTGTAATTAGAGGAGTGAGTCAGAAACAGCAAGTGAGGATAGGTACGCTGTGAGGTGCAGGTATTCATATTAAAGTAGATAAATAGGGTGCCTACCAATATAGTGCAGCGTCCCGACTGAGTGTTGGAGAAGTAGTGAGGGAAAAGTTGCCATACTGACACCCCCCGCCTTATACCCGGACATCCGCCGAGTTCTCCGCCCCTAACGTCATGCGGAGCAAAGGAGATCGCAACGCACCCGCCGCAGAGAGGCAGGCACTCGCGATCCCTAGCCGCCGCCTGGATGACACATCCCGCCCATCAGGGAGGGGGATACCGCTGTATTGCAGGCATCCCCAGGTGGGCGTGGAAGAGCATGACGCCGATGCACTGGTGGCCCCGCCCCTCCGGAGAAACCAGAGAAACGGGGACAGCTGGGGAAATGAATCCCCATTTGTGCATCGCAGCTCCCAGAGGATAAAACAGACCGCTCAACCCAAACATGGGTGCAGTGAAGGAGCTAGGTCTGCAAGTGCATAGTAAAATTCAAACATGATAGTATTAAGGGTATGCTGGCAAAGTCATTGAGGTTCAGTAGTAGCCGAACCACTGTAACCCCTAAGATCTAGGATCAGCATCAGACAAGGGCATTATGGTGTTTTCCACCTGGGTACAAATTATAAAGAATGTCTGAGAACTGACCCCTAACATAAAACACCTCCATCCCTAATATCAGAAAAAGAAACAAATCAACGTCGCCCACGGGACTTTAAATGAGGTGTAAATGGTGATCAAAGGGTAAACAGGTATAAAAGTACAAGTATTTTATTGAAAACAACAGCATAATCTATAATAGGACATGAGCATGGGTGAACAGGTTCATAAAACAGCAACATTGCATAGTAGTCCTAAAACATAGCCATAATATAATAGTAATACATATAATACAGGTATGCATGGTACATCTCTAACCCGACGCGTTTCGCGAGCTTTCCTCGCTTCATCAGGGGCTGATGTGCATAACTGCTGTCTGTAAATACAGATTAAAGTAATTAGAGTATCGGTTATGATTGGGTAAAAGCAATAAGCCAGAACCGGTCATCCCATACTTACTTGTAAGACCAAGGCTACAGACACATAACCCAGGTACGGGTCGGCGAAGGGCATCTCCCCCGGGAGCTGAAGGGGCCGAGGACCCAGCCAGAGGACCGAGGCCAGGCGTGGGGGGCAGCATGGCAAAATGAGAGAGAGAAAGGAGAGCGTGAACCCAAATTGTTCCCAAATGTACTGCAGGGCAACTCACTGTATGGGAATATAAATATAAGGTAGTATAGGATTAAGAAGTTTGGAAGTATGGTGTCAGTGGAAGGGAGTGTCCTATCATTGTTGTTAGTGGAAGGAATAATTGTTGTTAGTGGAAGGAATAATGGACCATCATTTATGTCAGTGGGATGAATTCTCCCCCACTGTTGATGTCAGTGGAAGGACTGGTGGCTCGTGGAAGGACTGGTGGCTCATGTTTTGTATCAGTGGGAGAAATAGAACCCCAAGTGCTGGGGAACGGCAAGCAAAGCCCGTAGGCTGCAGTTCAGCGACCTCCAATCAAGGGCATCGCTGAACCTCATTTATTAAAGGCTCGTGACTTTAACTTTATTTATTTTTTTATGCATTTTCTGCAATCCAGAGCTGGATAAAACACAGCTATACATTTTCTGGATCTTTTTGGTTTTATTAGGAGATTATAAGAACTAGGCCCTGATTAAATGTAGTGCAGCCTATATCATATTAGATTTTCAAGTGTTGCTTGTGTATTGTTATACTGAGAAGACCCTTCTTGTCTGCATTCCTGAACATACGCACCCCACCGTCCTCCCGTGTCCTTACATGTCTGCTTGATATGAAACTGGTTATGTGCTGCTTCAAATTTCTGTATTTGTACATTGTTAATCGGTTCGCCATCCGCACGAAACACCGCACAGCAAGCGTGACCGCAGTGAACTGTAGGAATGTTTGGATTGGAGTATCACTTAGCAGTGACAGAACCTGTTCAGCCTCTGCATTATCTCTACTACTACATATATCTCTACCACCCATCACAAACATTCCGCTACATCTTCCAATGACAAACCCTTAAAGATCTCCAGGCAATCAAAATTTAGCAACTTTCCCATCTTTTCAAGTTTTACCTTGATGGGCTTATTTTGATTGCAACAACATTTATGTTCCGGGAAAGGTCTTCCAGCATTTTCTTATCTTTATTGATTTAAAATTTTCAGTACACGTCTCGTAGGCTGATGAGTTCTTAAGTAGTAGGTCTCTAGGCTTATTGTAAGCAAGCTCCCACACGAGATAGAAAATATGGTTTATTTCTCCTATAGCCTGTTTACTGAGGTGTCTTTGGCGCGTGCTGTGCGGTGTTTCGAAAATGGTGTGTAGTCTCTCCATTCTACTCTGATGACCATGTTTTTGGCTTCTCCCAGTTTTGGTTGATGTCAGTCAGAAGCAGCACCGGATGTCCTATCATGGGGGAAGCAACGAGGATGTTGAAGGCCCTGAACGCTCCTCTCGTTCTCGCAGGATCGAGCCCCCATCCAGAGCTTTTTCCACGTCAACCATCCACCTCGCTGGCACATCCAGTCTGAGATCTCAGCAGCCAGGTAGACCCAAAGGTAAGGAGGTCAGCAGGGTGATGATACATTAGAGGGACCTTTCTTCTGCTACTCAAGTGAGCTTTTCCATTTTGTACTGTGCATCTAAACAGTGTAATGTGGGATTGTAGACAATAAATTGTCGTCATGTCTCGATAGATAGTATGGGACTTGTGAGGTCAGCTTCAAGCTGTTTGTTCTCCATTAGATAACTATCACTGTGTAAACTGAGGCCTTAAAGTGTACAGTATTTAAATCTGAACAATGAGATTCTCTTATTTCCTCCCTTTGTGTCCATCAGGTATATGATTAAAGCATTTTTGTTATATTCAGTAAGCGTGAAAAATATTTTTTAATCCTTTCAGAAATCCAGTGAGCTCATAACTTCCTACACGCAGGAAATACTGCAGTCTTATCCCAAGCAGTGCTATCCCAATTCGCCCCTGTGGACTCAGGAAACCCTTCCCTACCTATGTTCTGGAGATGATGATCGTGTTTTATAGCCTAGTACTGTCCTAGGGTGACTAGACATGTGCAATTCGTTTAGTTCCGAATTCGTTTTACTAATTTCCGAAATTTTGAATTTCCAAAATTTCAAAAATTCAGAAATAATAACTAACTAATAATAAATATTAAATTATAGGTATTGGAATTTCCTTTCAAATTTGGCTGTCATCTCCTGCTGGCTACTTCGGGGAATGCATCAGGATGGAGAGCAGGGGGAAGGGGCTGGTAAACATTTCATTAACTGTCCCCTTCCTTTTCTGAATAAACAGTGAGTGATCTGTACTAATCACTCCTGTGTTCTTTCTAAACTGAAGCATAGCAATTTCAAAAATTCAGAAATAATAACGAACTAATAATAAATATTAAATTATAGGTATTGGAATTTCCCTTCAAATTTGGCTGTTACTGAACGTATTTGAACGAATGATCTGAAATAACGAATGCCATATCTAAACGAATGGAATGTAACGATCTAATAGTAATAAATAACAATAATAATAAAACCTTTTTATTATTAATTTAATTCCAATCCATTTGTTTAGATGCAGCATTCGTTATTTTGGATAATTCGGAACTTCAGATAAACTTGTATTCGTTACATTCACAAAGTCAACACAAATTTGAAAGGAACTTCCAATACCTATAAATTTAATAGTTATTATTAGTTATTATTTCGAATTTTACTAATTTTTTTTTTTTTTTTGGATTTCTGAATATTCGAATTCTGAAAATTCGGAATTCAAAAATTTGAGAATTCGGAAATTTGAAAATCTGAATTTTTGAAAAAAGCCAAAAAACGAATGAAACGGAAACAAACATTTTTTGCCAGTGCACATGTCTAGTGACAACCCTACAACTTCATAGATACTGTACAGTACAGCATTGTCACCCCAAGACAGAAAATGTGTTACTAGCAGTATCACCAGGTGAAAAGTGAAAACAAAATCCACTAAATTTAAGAACTGCAAAGCTACAGTATATTACAATGTTGTTCCTGGGTGTAGATATACTTTAGCTAAACGGATACAAATTGAATAAATTATTTAGCTCAATAGATTTTGGATTGCCTCAATGAAACTAATAAAGAGATTGCATATATGTACATCGCTCTAAGGCAGTTTCTCTTACCCTGCTGCTCCAAAAAGCCTCTATCCCACGTGGAGGGTGCAAGCCCTCTATGCAAACAGATACTTAGAAGAACAGAAGGCTGGACGGCCGCACTCCTGTGCAATTTCTTTATTCAGGTGCCAGATACAAAGGTGAACTACAGGTATCTGATACCTGTAGTTCACCTTTGTATCCGGCGTTTGAATAAAGAAATTACACAGGAGTGCGGCCGCCCAGCCTTCTGTTCTTCTAAATAAAGAGATTGCATGATGAGCTGGTAACATATACAGCAAACCTATTTATCATTTCTGCAACTGAGATTGATTACCTCTGTTTTCTTGACTTTACGTAGGCTTTACCTCCAATGATAATGTTTTTGACCCCGCACTAGACAATGAATCAAGTCCTGGAGGTCTACGAGGTAAGATCAAGTTATTGGTGGACTCCTTGTTCTGCTGACCAATAAATGCCATAAAGACGATGCCTGGTGCTAAAAAAAAAACTGGCAGCTTAGTCACTGGATGACAAGGCACAACAGTTCTTTTTGTGTGGGTCGTCCATAGGCAGTCCCAGAATGAGTGGTGGGCAAGTCCTTGCATCCCAAAGGAAGCAATAGGTGCCCATGGGAAATTGCAGCCAAAGGTAATATCCGCCAACGCTTCAACATTCGCCCGATAAAACATGGTAAACATAGGCGTGGGCACACCCTAATTGCCCAGTTTGGTGCAGATTCCAACTGCTTCCTGGTGCCCCCTGTAGTGCTGCCAGCTTCCCTCTTTTTTCATCTCCCGCTGGCTACTTCGGGGGATGCATCAGGATGGAGAGCAGGGGGAAAGGGCTGGTAAACATTTCATTAACTGTCCCCTTCCTTTTCTGAATAAACACAGTGAGTGATCTGTACTAATCACTCCTGTGTTCTAAACTGAAGCATAGTAAACTCTATTTACTGCAGGCTGCAAAGAAAGGGACTATGGCATCTCTTTCCTCAGTTCCTTTCTCTGTATCAAAGCCCCATAATCGGGCTCCTAAAAAAAAAATAAAATAAAATTAAAAAAAAAAAATTGTAAAATAAACAATATTGTAAAAAAAAAAACGGAAAAAAAATGTAAAAAATAAACTACTGAAACCATCCACTGCCCTACTGACACCAATCTTTGCTCTACTGACACCAATCTTTGCTCTACTGACACCAATCTTTGCTCTGCTGATACACACGCATGTGTACTGATTGGTATGGATAGGTGACAGTGTCAACAAAGAGGCACCACCATCCCTGAATGATACATGTAAACAGGAGGATAATTTAGTGGGATTTTGTGGGTGCCAGGCAAATAGAATTAAACATACACCAAAGTAAAAAACATATTTATCACATTTTATTGAACATTGAACAAGTTTAAAAGTTGTGCTGGCTATACATAACGCAAACAGCAGTACACATCCAATTAGGTGGTAAAGAAGGTCACTCAGCACTAATATCCCGACATGTTTCGCCCGCTAGGGCTTCCTCAGGGGATGTTTGTTGAGAGACCAAGGTAGATATGCCACTGCATGAAACGGAGTACAATTAAGGACCATAAAAAACAAAATACAACTAAAAATATATACTCAGAAAAGATGCCATCGATCGTTCAAAGCCAAAAGTTCAACTGCCGGCCATTGGATAGTTACCTGCGATAAATGTGGAGCCGAACTAGGAAAACGGACACTGCGCTGCACAGGAAAAAGTTGGCCTAGATGAGCCCAGGAAAAAGGCCATGGGACCAATCTCTGCCCAGTGGAGAAAGAAATATGAGTGTGATGACCAAAATTAAGGAACAGAGAGAGGGAAGTGGGGTAATGGAAAAGGAATGGGAAGAGGAAGGGAAGGGAGGAAAGGGGGAAGGAGAGGGCGTCGAGGGAAGGAAAGGAAGGGATTAAAATATTCTTTTAATAATTTTGTTTTTACATGCAAATTGGCCAGCATATAATATACATATATATCATCTTTTAGATTCAGATGAGTATTCAGAATAATATTTTAATTGTTCTTGATTTGTAAGGGTGCTGTGAGTTTTATATGAATATGTGACTTGTCCTGACTAAAATATTCTCCGTTTTTTAGTTCCTCGGCCCAATAGTTTGGAGAGCAGCAGAAGTGCATCAAACAGCAGCTCCCCAGTGACCCTGAAAGGTAAGGGAGAACCTTCGCTTACTAGCACTTTAAAGTTCTCAGATTTGCAATATATGGTCATAAAATCATCTTATTATTAATAAAAGAGGGATGAGTCATATCGCTGGAGATAAAATTATAATTATGGGCAATCTGCAGTTTTCAAGGAACTACAAGCCTCAGCCTGACCTGGCAGGACTTCGTTTGCTGGTAAAGTCTACAGCAGAGTTACGGCTGGAAAGCCAAACTCTTTTAAATGAAAAAAATGGAATTCCATGCAAAATGTTTTTGATTGCTTCGTAAAGTCATAGAACTTTTGGAAGGTTTTTTTTGCTAAAAGGGCAAGATAGAATGAAGAGCGCCAAACAACAAATGAGTCCAAGAAAATAAATCATAATAAAAAAGAAAAATACAGACCATGTGTTTCAGGGTCTGAACACCTTTCCTTTATCAGGGTTAAAAGAATACACTGTAGCCCTGACGAAGGTGTTTAGACCTTTGAAACATGTTGGCTGTTTTTTTGTTTTTTTTTTTGTTTTTTATTATTTGGTGAACAATTCTAATAGTTTTTTGTCATTAGCATGATTTTACCACTGCATTTCCAGTGCCTCTCCAATCCCTCTTCCACATTTTTATTGGTCCTTTTTGGGGAGATTTCCACTCTTTCTGTCCTGTAGATATGATGGCACGTCCAGCAGAAGTCTACCAATAGTGACATATGAATAACCCACTCTTGTCACCAAAGCAGATATTCCTTTTGGCAGATATCCCCTCACCTATTGCACCATTGATAACTTTCTGTGGTCTAGGTCTTCCTTACTCTGGATTGTGAATATGGTCTTTTTCCACGGTGGAAGCAATAGTCTATCAGAGATTTTCCATCATTTAAAGCAACCGAATGTGACTTTTTGTTTTTAGTGGACACCATGAAAGATTGTTCCTGATTGGGTGTCAAGAGTTTATGCACATTGTTAATCACACAAGTCCAAAAATGATGACAACCTCTTTTGTGTTGGTCTAGGCTCTTCGAGTTATCCTCCAGTCAGGACGGAGAGTATGAGCAGCGAAGATTTGGTTCCCACTAAAGATTCTGCCACCTTGCCAAGAGATTGCTACGCTGTCAGGTCCAGCTCTACCCTGATGGTTCCTGGTGGCAAGCTGGAGATTCCATCTAATAGGAACAGCGTGGTCTCTTACAACCAGTCTGAGAAGAGACCCCCTAGCCGTGCCCAGTCCAGGCCAAGGTCGGGGTCTCCAGGGAGTGAGATGGTGAGCTTGGAGGAGTTTCTGGAGGAAAGCAATCGCCAGTCTCCCCCAACTGTAAGTATTTCACCAATGGGTTTTTTGTTGGGGGGCAAATTTCTACACGCCATAAACTTTGCATTGTGTATACACTGTTACCCTAATAATACTTGATGCTGGCAATACGTAGAGCAACTGAGCCTTAATTTGGGGTCCTGAAAATAATTGTCTTGCTTTGATAACTCTCTAGAAGACTGTAAAGTATGTTAGAGGTTATCTTGCCTACTATGTAACACTAGAAAAATGTTCTGTAATTTGAAATATGTCCTATGTATAACAGTTCAATTCTCCCTGCTGTTCACTTTTTTGAAAAATTTTAAGGGAAACTTGTGCTGCAAAAAGGAAATTTTAAATTCCTTCTGCATCTTTCTTGAGTCATTGATAGTCCTTGAGTACCAAGCAACTAGCATTTTCACAAGGCCATTATCAATGGCAGTCCCAGTATTTATCTCAGTTCAGGCTCTCTTTAGCTCGTATAAATTACTGCTCAGCAATGCTCAGTTCTTCTAAAACAGATATCTCAGTATCTCTGTGAATGTTCGCATTTATCCAGGTGATTGTGTATCTAGTAGTAGTTTGTCACATTGGACTGGACATCTTCTGTTGAAGACATTTCGTAGTTCACCAAGCCCTTTAGTCTCTACGAGTGTCCGGGAGATTCCCCAGTATTTCCCCTTTATCCAACCGTCATGGAATAGATAGATGATCACTAGACGTGATCACCCAAGAACAAGATTTGAGGTGTTAAAGTTGTAGAACCAACCCATTGTTTGTGTCCCATAATCCCTGACACCATCAATGGGATTATGTCACTAGAACTGGGTGGTTCTACAACTTTCACACCTCCCCATCCTGTTCTTGGGCAACCAACATCTACACATTCCGTGGTGATTAGACTAAGGTTTTTAAAGTTAGGATGATAAACTGTTGGGGTATACTATCTTTCTTACAGTCACTGGGACTGAAGAACTGGCTTGGTAAATATGAAACATCTTCAACATTACAAAACCAAAATCCAGTTGAATGTGGCTAACTTTTACTAGCTGATACCTCAGTATTTGGTACATGCTTATTGCTTGAAAAAAGCAAGCTCTGAGGGATTCTTGTAGATCCCTCAGAGATTTACAAGAAGCTGGTGGCTTCTTGTAGATCTCTGAGGGATCCTTGTAGTGCAATCTCCCTGTAATTGAGTTTACAGCTCCCTCTCACCTGTTGAGGAGATCAACATGTCCTGCTTATGTTTATTTCATACAGCTAGCTCCCTAATTGCTGGTATCTAATGAAATAATGAAAAAGAAAGATCGTTTTAGGTGGATTGACCATTTAAATCCCAAGAGGTCAATTTATAGACTCCATTAAAAATTAGTGGCTAAGGTGATGAAGGCTTTAATGCTTTTATCAAAGGGGTGATCTGAAATTGAGTAGAACATGCCTTTCTCCACATCAGTTTAGGTTGTGCCAACCAATCCCATGAGGACACTGTTCTTGCGGGTCTCTGACCAGTCTTGCCACCACTCCTCTCACAAGATATAATTATGCAGGACCAGTGACCACTACTACAACCTGCACTGTACATGATGATGTCGGAATACTCATCCACATTGCAGCATGCATTAGAAGAGGACCGGACCATTGTCTGCTGTGGGTCCATGAAGTTAGGCAAGTCGGATCACCTCTTTGACAAAACCGAGCTATAAATCCTTCATCAGCAGGGGAAGAGCACAGTTATATTTATTTTTTGTTGATTGCCTGGTCCTCCTCTTTAAGGCTGCATTCACACCTGAGCGTTTTGTGGCTTGAAGTTCGAAGCCTCTCAACAAACAAAATCCCATTCCTTTCAATGGCCCCTGTTCACACACAGATGTGAGCAAGGGGCCATTGAAATGGATGGTATTTTGCTTGTTGAGTGTCTTCGAGCTACAAAACAATCAGATGTGAATGGAGACTAATAGACGTCAGTGGAAACCGGGACTAATGAACCGACCTATAATTCATTAGGATGATTTTTTTGGGGGCAGGGAGAAGCAGTACAATGGAATCTCCCCCATAACGTTTTTGCCTTACAAGTTTTAAAGTTTTGCTCCTCGTCTCTCCTTTTCAGCGTCGCAGCAGTTTAATTGACAGCGAGTTCATCACACTCCAGCAGTTTCTGTTAGAAGCCGAATCCCTCCACCCTTCCTCCCATTCCCCTTCTCCCACCCCTCATCTCAAGGACTCCTCCGAGCCACCGTCAAGAACCGCATCGCCGTCCCTTGAGAATTGCACATGGAGGCAGAGAACGGACCCGGCCAATAGGAGAGCGACTTCACTGTATATCCCCAGGGTACCCAACTTCTGAAACCCCCATGTCTGTCCTGCACCATCTCACCCACAAGCACCTTGCATGCCTAACACTTGTTTAACCCCCTTCTATCCTAGGCACTGATCTCCCAAGATTAACTCGGGTTATTTCGGTTTTCGGGTGTCTCACAAACTGGTGGGATTGTGGGTCTCGTCCTCTGTGGAGGTTTTTGGGAATGTGCCAATGGTGTCCAGTTAACAAATAACATCTTCACACTCCACAGAGCTGCATTAACTAATATCTCCTATCTGTGTTTAAGAATTCCTGGAATAGTTTGGTGCCAAAGTTATGTGGTGGTTATAAATTAAGACTGATATTTGTGTGTAGGATACAAAGAAATACAATATCACGTGTGAAGGATGTCTGCACCCTTACTGTAAATGTTAATGCATTCTTCTAGCTGAACTCCGGTCTCAAAAACATTCATTTTAAAAGGAGTTGAAAACCCTCAAGGTTCTTCACCCTAATACATTCTATGCGTTAAGGTGAAAAACCTCCTGTGCTGCAGCTGCCCCCCTTTTCCTTACCTGAGCCCGATCGTTCCAGCAATGGGGATGAGCACAGCAGCTCCAGCCGCTGTCTCGGGTCCTCATTGGATAGATTGATAGCAGCAGGGGGCGATTGGCTCCCGCTGCTGTCAATCAAATCCAATGATGCGGGGGGGGGGGGTTTCAAGTTCTGCCCGCACGAGTGCCCCCATGTACAGCGGCTCTCCGTGGGGGCACTCGAGTAGAGGAGGAGCCAGGAGCGCCGCCAAGTAAAAAGGAGGATCGGGGTCACTCTGTGCAAAGCCCTTGCACAAAGGAGGCAAGTATAACTTATTTCATAAAAAATAAATAATAATAAAAAAAAGAACCTTAACAATCACTTTAAATCTATTACCTAAGTAGCCACAAAAAATAGAAATCTACTTTGTCTGCACCAAATGCCTTTACAAACCCAGATATTGGTTTATAAAAGTAGCAGTGACAGCATCACAGTGCTGATCATAGCCTGTGCAGAGAGCAGAGATGTGGGAGGGACCCAACAGGCCCCACCCACTACAGAAAACTGGTGGGGTCGGGGCGGAGACAAGACCAGTCCCCCTGCACAAGGAGAGAGAGCAGCAGTGAGCGGTCTTTATTACAGGAAGTCTCACACTGGATTACTGCACAGAGCGGGAAGAATTACACAAAGATCACAGGGATTTAAGAAGAATACACAGGACCAATGGATTTGCATATATGCTGATCTCGGGGTTCAGCTTTAAACGCACAGTATTAATGTAGAACCTTAAGGCTCCGTTAACACCTAAGTGTTTTTGGGCGTTTTTCTACTCTAAGCCTCAGCTCTAAAAACGCCCAACAAGACAAATCCCAGTCATTTCAATGGCCCCTGTTCACATCTGAGCGTTCTGTCGACCTGAAGCAAACGCCCGTCGCCCAAAAAAGTACATGAGCTTCTTTTTTTCGCAGATTACAGGCGTTTTAATTCTTTTACATTTGTGACCTTTTTAACTTCAAAACTTCTGTACTAAAACCCTGCAAAAATGTCTGTAAAATAGCAACGCGGAGCCTAAAATTTAAACCTTTTATGGTGCATGAGATGATGTGGTTTGTTTACTAAAACAGTAAAAGCAAAAAGCTGTTGTTGCTCTGAATAGAAACCAGTCAGCCCCCGGGTTTTATTGTCAAAGCGTAATTGAACAAGCTGAAAATAGACGCTGATTGGCTACCATGCACAGCTGCACCAGATTTTGCACTCCCCCGTTTAAATGTTTATTAAATGTGTATGTATAGCCATGACTTTGTTTGCTTTGGATATTGTAGGGAAGGGTTAAAACCTTTTGGCAATTTCTCTTTGGAACTCCACTTTAGAGAGATTTCCTCTTACTTGTTGCATCTTTGGAACAGGAAATAAAGGGAGATTTCTCCAAATAGGGAACATAAATCTCTCTCGCTTTCCATGTCCCTGCTAGGGAGATTTATGTCCCATATTTGGAGAAATTTCCCTTTATTTCCTGTTCCAAAGAGGAAACAAGAAGTGAGAGGAAATCTCAAGTTCCACCCAAAAGTGCTTAAAAGTATCCTGCTTATCTTCCACCCCCCCCTGTGCCAGATTTAGCTTCTTTGGGGGGGGGGGGCTGTTTGTGACAGCGAGATCACTCAGAAATTTGGCCCCCCTCCTCGTTCTGCTTTAAAAGCAGAAATAATCTAAAATACAGGCTTCCTAAAATAACCATATGTTCCCTTAACGCCGTTTACCAAATTTAGTTTTGTAGTAGGCGGCAATGCGGTCAATTATGCACACTGGAGGAAAACTTTTTTTTGTTGTCCCACTCAGGTTCCGGTTGTCACTTTTTTTTTTTTTTTTTCTCATATCTTAGTGGACAATCCTACGCCAGCTTACATTCCCTATTGACAGCACCAAACTTTTCTGACTTTCAGAAATTACCACCTACTGACCTGTAAAATCTGAAATGGTTCATGCAGTCATTAAGTGGCTTCTGCGTTGTGTTTTTTTTCTTTATAGGAGCCATCAAGCAATCGGGATGACTTGTTGGGCGATTATTTTAAAAGATCCGGTGAGCCTCAGGAGACTGGAAACCCGCCTGGTCAACGCGGCTACAGGGACTCCCAAACGATGCCTGCCAACTATCTAAGTTCATCAGTGATTGGAGATGGCAGACTGATGAAACCGGGGCAGTTTGTCAAACCCAGCCCACGTCAGATAGAAATGGGAACAAGTTCGCTCAGGCGACTGCAGCCAACACAACAGCCCATTACAACACCAAGGCAAACTCCAGAGCCCCAGCATCCAGGTGGTATGGCTGCCAGGGGGAATTCTCTCAGCAGGGTATTTAGTTTGGCTACGGCAGACCTTCTCAAAGCCAATGGTCCGGACATGAACCGAATAGAGAAACCTGAGCTGGAGCCCCCATCCGGGAAGGATTTTAACAGTCCTATTTTAAGAACCTCCACCCCTACTGGTTCTCCAAGGGACAGACCACAGTCGGTCAGGATCCCCAACCTACCAAGAGGCGATGACTTGCGTAGTCTAACTTTAGATAATCGATATCTGTCAGTGGCCAATTCCAGCCAAGACCGGACATTGCAGTCTGCCCCGCCATCCGGCAGCTTCCAACAGCAGTACACAACAGCACCCTCTGCTGGCCGTGGCAAACCACGACCAACATCTCGCTTTGGAGAAGTGGCCATGATCTCACCTGTGAGACAGATCTCCAGCATACCCGAGGCTGAAGGTCAAACTATCAGTGCACCTCCCAAACCACCCAACACAGACTGCCCACCACCTCCACCTAACGAAGAGGAGGCCAACAAGAGCGGGTCTACCAAAAGTACCCCTGCATCTCCAGATCCCAATGCTGACCCCCAATCTGTTTGGTACGAGTATGGCTGTGTGTGATGAGCGGAGAAAAATGGCGGACATTTTAAATTTAATTGTGGTCCTTCCTTCAGAATTGCCACTTTCTACAAGAACATGATCCTTCAAGGGCTTTGTTTTTACTGGAAATGTTTCACTTAACTCTACCAGGCTGCCGAAGACCTCCATACAATTACCATGTACTTGCTGAGGTTTAGGATTATTATTTTGACCAGTATGTACATAAATGTGCTCACTGCTGATTATATAAAAAGACTCCAATGGAGAGGTGCACCGTGACCATATATGCATCTTCAGCTCAAGGAACAAGTCAAAATCTTCTTGGCTATACAGAGGTTTATATTGTAAATAGTATTGTCACTTTTTTTTTTTTAGTTTGTATATGTTGTAAGTCAAAACCTGGTGCTTAAAATATTGGTACAGCCATTGCAGGGAGAGGCTTGGCGTCAGACATGTACATTAAGCAACAAGCAATTTAAAGCACACCTGTCATTGGAGCAATATGGAGGCCAACCCTCTTCTGAAAATGTTAGTTGTCCAGTTTCTGCTTTGTGGAGTCTTTGGCTTGGAACAACCAAATGCAGGTTGCAGAAAAGTTCTCATCAGTATGCTTGTCTCAGGGCAATGACTCAAAGTAATTACCTTGTAGGGTCAACATAATAGCCAGGCAACTTGCAGTTTCAGGAGAGCTCAGAGAAGGACAGCTTATAGGTCAGGCTTCCTTTGCCATATTGGTATTGGTGCCTTCTTTGGCCAGTTGGAGGAAATTGTTTTTTTAATCATGCATTGACTGTGTGGAACCATCTTCAATCAAGATCTGTTAGGTCTCCGCTTATAACAGGGGCACCAATATGCAGTTAAAGAGGACCTGTCACAAAATAACCCACCACCCTCGCTTAAGAGGCTTCTCATCGAGGTAGGTATTCCTTGAATTATGGACTGCATTTTCATTCTTGCACCAAAAGCTTCTCATATTCACCCCCAAGTTGTTGCCCTGGAATTAGTAACAGGGCGGAAGTCAGAGAGTGGCAGCTTCCATCAGTGGCAGTTTTGCTTAATGCCCTTTAAAGTGGAACTCCTGCCAAACCTCTTTGTTTGCTTTGGTAAAATGGGGAATTAAGGTGGCCTTTGGACAGCAGAAAACATTCACCTAACCCAGCTATCTATGGCCAGATTTGAGGCTTTTACATGGCTGTAGGTCCTATCTGACCAAGGGAGACCTCTCCTAATTAAGCTTTCTATGGAAAGAAGCAATTAGCAGGATTGTTATTGGCTCCTAGGGATGTGCCACACCCCTTGGATCACCTATGCTTACCCTATGGGTAGCATGTGACTCTCCCCCATTCCTTCCATGATGCTACATTGGATGCCTTGGCGACCAATCCCAGGACGGCAGCGCTGTCACATGGGGTTTGATGGAGAGTCCTTAGCTCTAACTGAGCTGGGCTTGGAGTTCCTTGGGGTTCAAATGGGGCTTCTCTTTTCTCCTGCAGGCAGTACGGGGAATGATTTGTCCAGCACCCAGGGTGAGGATGGGGAACTGTGTGCACCCACTGCATGACATAGAATGGGTGTACTGCCCTGCACCCATTCTGTGCCCCCTTTGCCCATAGTTGGCATAGAGTTTTCACTACATGTGCATGGTCAGCTACTTGCTTTCTAGCAGTTAGAAGATAGTTGCACATGCATAGCAAGTTTTTTTGTGCCAGCTGGGGTGCAAAGTGGGCATGTTGGAGTAGGGTGTACCAGTAGATCTAGAGCGCTCAGTAAGGGGGAACCCCCCTTTGTGCTGCTACTACGCTCTGGGTGGCTTCCCCTTTTGCCCACCCCTGCTTGCAGTTGATATGTATAAGCAGATGGAAGGTTGGCCAAGTCCCATCCGGTCTACATGCATTCCAGCATTGGTTGCATGGCCTTTCTCAGGGCAGCCTTCCTTTTTGGAGGCAACACTGGACCTTGCTTGGGTAATGAGCATTGGTGCAGCTACTTGTAATCTCTATTGGTAGAGCATGTAGTGGGGTGACAATGCAAGAGAACATTTAGCCTTAAGCAGCACATAGGAAGATGGTATTAAGTTCTACATGTTCTTTGTCTGCTGATGAACAGAACACATTATTAATAATTGAAGATGTCTTCTTCTTTAAAGCTTCTTGGACATTTTAGTGAATAGGAGTACATCTACTTTGTGACGCTGTTGCCTTGCATAGGAAAACCATGTTCCAATCTGATTTATACAGTCTCCTTTACATTTTCCAAAACTAGGTAATTTGAGGGTCTCTCAAAACCGTCTACTCCATAGGTCCTCTCACCACCTAGCTATTGGTAAGATCTAAAGCAGATTTGTGCAATCAGATTGACATGTGTGTATGGACAAAACCTTACACTGACCAATGCTGGACCACTCAAGACGTTGGGTTCAGATTTCTATCCTGCTGCACGAAGTCTACAATCTGTTCCAATTTCTTGTTGTGCTAGTTGTTTTGTGAAGATGGTGACGAAGAGATTAAATAAGAATAACATTTATCCAGCAGATCTGTATTACAAAATGTTTATGAAAATAGATTCTTGTTAATTGTTTAATTTATTAATCTGCATCACTACTGAATATTTGTAAATTAAAGCACAACGACTGCGGCGGTTTATTACTATGGTGTGTGTTCTGGAATGGTTTATTTGTTATGCGATGGTCAATAGAGATGAGTAATTGGGGAGTCCGACCCCATTTAGAACAATGGCAATACAATCTGTGAGAGCATTGGATTCAGCTGTCGGCCTCATGAGCAAACATCACATGATTGTTAAATGTAATTTAAATTTTAATAGGGCCATACTCAGGTGAACGTCTGCATCGGAGTTTACCGGAGCATAGCCCTGTACATTCATGTACTTGTATTGTACATGTGGCTCCCCAGGCACCAGAGAGCACTGCAGACTCAGCACACAGGAGCTGCTAAGCATAGAGACGTTCATGTAAGAGTCCGTACCAACCTATCCGTTTACTCTGATAACAGATTAGTGGCCAGTGTTCAATGAACCAGTTATGTTATCTGTGATGTAATTTATCACTAATGAATGGATAGGCTGCATTCTCTGTGATGTCACAGCTTTCTAGCGATAGGCCTGAGTGTGTGCCAACCTGTCTATTCACTAGAGCCTGGTGACATCACTGAGAATGCAGCCTATCCGTTCACTAGAGCCTGGTGACATCACTGAGAATGCAGCCTATCCATTCACTAGAGCCTGGGGACATCACTGAGAATGCAGCCTATCCATTCACTAGAGCCTGGTGACATCACAGAGAATGCAGCCTATCCGTTCACTAGAGATCGGTGACATCACTGAGAATGCAGCCTATCCATTCACTAGAGATCGGTGACATCACTGAGAATGCAGCCTATCCATTCACTAGAGACCGGTGACATCACTGAGAATGCAGCCTATCCGTTCACTAGAGATCGGTGACATCACTGAGAATGCAGCCTATCCGTTCACTAGAGCCTGGTGATCTCACTGAGAATGTGTCTGTATTGTAATGGTAAAGGGCTGTATTGTCAGTGATGTCAATGCTCCCTGGTGATTGGATTAGGTTGGCACACACTCAGGCCTATCACTAGAGACTGGTGACATCACTGAAAATGAGGCTGCATTCTCTCTATTGTAACAGATGGGATGTATTCTCAGTGATATCAATGCTCCCTAGTGTTAGGTTGGCACACATTTAGGATAGGCCTGAGTGTGTGCCAACCTATCGGTTTACTCTAAACATGGTTACTAATCTGTTAATATATCCAGTCCATTGATATCAAAATCTGTTAACCGATTAGTAACAATGTTTAGAGTAAACAGATTGGATAGGCCTGAATGTGTGCCACCCAATCAGTGGAGACCGGTGACATCACTGAGAATGCAGCCTATCCATTCACTAGAGAGTGGTGACATCACTGAGAATGCAGCCTATCCAATCACTGAGTGTGTGCCAACCTATCACTAGAGAGCGGTGACATCACTGTAAATGCAACCTATCCATTCACTAAAAGCAAAGACATCACCAATAATTCAGCCTGTCCATTCATTTGGGACAAATTACATTACAGATAACAAATTTTGATATCAATGGACTGGATATGTTATCTGTAATGTAATTTGTCCCAAATGAATGGACAGGCTGTATTATTGGTGATGTCTTTGCTTTTGGTGAATGGATAAGTTGCATTTACAGTGATGTCACTGCTCTCTAGTGATTGGATAGGCCGGAGTGTGTGCCAACCTAACACTAGGGAGCATTGACATCACTGACAATACAGCCCATCTGTTACAATAAGGAGAATGCAGCCTCATTCTCAGTGATGTCACCAGTTTGGATAGGCTGCATTATCAGTGATGTCACCGGTCTCTAGTGAATGGATAGGCTGCATTCTCAGTGATGTCACCGTTCTCTAGTGAATGGATAGGCTGCATTCTCAATGATGTCACCAGTCTCTAGTGATTGGGTGGCACACATTCAGGCCTATCCAATCTGTTTACTCTAAACATTGTTACTAATCGGTTAACAGATTTTGATATCAATGGACTGGATATGTTAACAGATTAGTAACAATGTTTAGAGTAAACCGATAGGTTGGCACACACTCAGGCCTATCCAATCAGTGGAGACCGGTGACCTCACTGAGAGTGCAGCCTATCCATTCACTAGAAAGCAAAGACATCACCAAGAATACAGCCTGTCCATTAATTTGGGACGAATGACATCACAGATAACAGATTTTGATATCAATGGACTGGATATGTTATCTGTGATGTCATTCGTCCCAAATTAATGGACAGGCTGTATTCTTGGTGATGTCTTTGCTTTCTAGTGAATGGATAGGCTGCACTCTCAGTGAGGTCACCGGTCTCCACTGATAGGTTGGCACACACTCAGGCCTATCCAATCGGTTTACTCTAAACATTGTTACTAATCTGTTAACATATCCAGTCCATTGATATCAAAATCTGTTATCTGTGATGTCATTTGTAAAGGACAGGCTCTATTCTTGGTGATGTCTTTGCTTTTTAGTGAATAGATAGGCTGCACTCTGATGTCACCGGTCTCTAGTGAATGGATAGGCTGCATTCTCAGTGATGTCACCGGTCTCTAGTGAATGGATAGGCTGCATTCTCAGTGATGTCACCGGTCTCTAGTGAATGGATAGGCTGCATTCTCAGTGATGTCACCGGTCTCTAGTGAACGGATAGGCTGCATTCTCAGTGATGTCACTGGTCTCTAGTGAATGACCTGACTGCCTCCATTGTGTAAGTACCGGCACCATTTTGCTCTCCTCCTGCTGTTTGCTCTGTGCTGCCTGTTGGGACTTGTGTTGCATTACAAGCTGGCATAGAGGAATCTCTGAATAAACACTGAATAATAGTCTTGTGCAATGGGCTATGTCCATAAGATGTAAATGAGTGTATTGTCCGGGTCCGATTTGTACATAGTGTTTTGTCTTTATATTCTGGACAACAGACCCACCCTGAAAGCTGCCAGGTGCATCTGGAGCCAATCCCCGTCCATCCATCACAGAGGTGCTATTCCTGCAGATTACACTGGAACCCTCCACAGACGATTCCCACTCCCCGAACTAAAGGATCTCACTATATTGAGGCTTCTACAAATGTCACTTGCACTTTTTCTAAGCTGTTCGCAGTCTTTACTACATGCAACATTCCCTTTACCCCATCATAGTCCTGTCTCCTGACCTGTTTGCAGCTTGTGGAAATGATCATGTAAATCATACAATAAAAAGGTCCAGTCTATTGTGATCTGATCTTGCTGTACTTTCCTTGAGATCCGCAACTTTCATCCCACAAGACCGAACCAAGCTCAGTACCTATAGGAAGGAAGCAGGTAAGGACCCGCTAAAGCTTTGTAAAAGTCCTGGGCTGTGTAGAGCAGCGGTTCTCAACCCTGTACTCAGGTACCCCCAACAGGCCATGTTTGCAGGTTTTCCTTTATCAGAACTGCAGGTGCTTTAAATCGGAGTCAATGGCTTGGTATTTTGGACAGATATTTTATCTAAGAGAAATTCCCAAAACATGGCCTGTTGGGGGTACTTGAGGACGGGGTTGAGAAACACTGATGTAGATGACCGAAAAAGGTACCTTAACCACTTCACCTGTGGAAGATTTACCCCCCACCCCTTCATGACCAGGCCATGTATGTCCTTTTTCCCCACAAACAGAGCTTTCTTTTGGTGGTACTTCATCACCTCTGCGGCTTTTATTTGTTGCGCTATAAACAAAGAATAAATCGACAATTCTGAAAAAATATATATATATATATATATATATATATATATATATAAAATATATATATATATATATATATATATATAAAATATATATATATAATATATATATATATATATATATATATATATATATATATATATATATATATATATATATATATATATATATATATATATATATATATATATATATATAATATATATATATTATATAAAATTTTTTTTTTTTTTTTTTTTACTTTCTGCTATAAAACCCATCTAAAAAAAATCGAATTTCTTCCTAAATTTTGCATGGCCAATATGTATTCTGCTACATGTTTTTGGTATAAAATAAATAAAAATTATAAGCGTATATTGAGTTGTAGATGCTATAACTTTTGCACAAACCAAACTATGGGAATTTTTTTTTTTTTTTTTTTTACTAGTAACAGCAGCAATCAGTGACTTCTAGCGGGACTGCCATATTCCAGCAGACAAATTGGACTAACTGACACTTTTGAGGTGACCAGTGACACTTAATACAGTGATCAGTGCTAAAAATATGCACTGTCACTGTACTAATGACACTAGCAGGGAAAAAGGGTTAACATCCAGGGCGATCAAAGGGTTAACTGTGTGCCTAGCCTGCACTTTCACTAGTGGAAGGCATGGATAGCTTCCTGGATTTACACAGACGAGGCACAGCTGCAGCTCTCATTGGCCCTCTTATGACTCATTCCCCCCCCCCCCCCCTTCCTTCCTGGCAAACTCTCACAAGAGTGAGAGAGAGAGCTGTGTATGATGTCATAAGCCTAGGCTAATGACCAGACAAGAAACAGGAAGTGGGCTGTATAAGGGATTTACTGGTAGAAATAAAATGTTTTACTATCCAAAGTTAAAACAACAACAAGGGCAGAGGATTTAATAGATGGAAAGATGAAAAAAAATTGAAGGCCCACTTTAACTTGTACGCAACAAGTGTCAGAAAAAGGCCTGATCTTTAAAAGAGAAGTATGGGAATTGGGATTACTGCAGACTCATACTTGGCTAGGTGGATGCTGCATCTGTCCCCCGGCTCCTCTGCACCGAGAACTGAGCGATCGAACATCGCCGATGGCTCGCTTCTCTCACCTCCCCCGAGCTGAGCGCTGCTGCCTGTGAATCAGCAGCTCTCCTGCTCTGCTCCTCACGTTCATTGGAGAGCTGGGAAGCGGATGCCTCAGCGGCTCGCTGAGACGGCCATCAGTCCAGGCACCTGGCGGATCCAGAGTCAGGATGACGCGGTGCCTGGACCCGATTCCTGCGATGTCAGCAGAGAGCGGACTTCAGACCGCTCTCCGCTGAAAACGGGTCACAGGAGTGCAAAACAAATTGCACTCCTGTGACCCATAGGAAAGCCCAACCAAACGAGCTTAGGCTGGACTTCTCCTTTAAGTGGTTAAACTGCTCTCATTTGCAGACCAAAGTTCATCGCTTTTGATCTAAAAGAATCAAATGATACAATGTTTCTTTTTATCTCTCAGCTTACTTCGGTTGCTTTTTTTTTTTTTTTTGACAGCTGTGAGCAGAGAACGGCTCCGCACTTGTTCCGCGAATTGTGGAAATGCTGGATTAAGATCGTTAGGGGGGGGTGTTGAATCGAGATCGCAATTTTTTTTTTTTTTTTAACGATCGAGATCGCAATTTTTTTAATGATTAATCGTGCCGCTCTACCTGTCAGCGGTAAATGTCTCATCCCTGTAACATCTGCAGGACATAAAAGTGGTATAAGTAAAAACTGCGCTGGAATAAATCTAACAAAAAGCTGCAACACAACGTGGGATACACACAAATGCAAATATGAAAACAAAATAGCTGCGCTCTATACCATGAACCCGTAAACTTACAATGACTAAATAACCTGTAAAAATTACTTCCCTAAAAAACTGTGAATGTTATAAATATAAAGTGATAAAAAATGAAAATAAACAAAATTGTTCAAGCAAATTTCAAATAGAACAAGTCTTTATCAAATTGATGCAGATATCGACTTGTGATCAAAGAGGAGGTGCTGCTTGATTTGCCGGGAACCTTCACGGAATGCTTCCATCGATCCATCTACATGGAACCCAAACACTTCCAGGTTTTTCGCATGATGATCTCCAGCGGCTGAGCTACGCCTGATTCACCATATACCGAGCTGCATACAAGCTTGCATCAGGTTTCAGGTCTGCTGTCGCTTGGCCCGGGAGATCCCTCCACAGACACGGCGATCGGATTGAGACTGGAACTCCATTGAGGAAAAGGCCCTGGCTGGGTGTTTAGCCACAGGCATCATTTGTCTGTTAGCTGGTAAGCGCACAATCTATTCGGTGGTGGGTTTACAAGAAAAGTCACATTTGGTTTGCAGATAAAAAAAAAAGTCACACTTCTTTGGAATTGATCACCAGTCGATATCTGCATCAATTTGATAAAGACTTGTTCTGTTTGAAATTAGCTTGAACAATTTTTTTTTTTTTTTTTCATTTTTTTTATCACTTTATATTTATAACATTCACTCAGGGGCGGACTGACCATTCGGGCACTCGGGCACTGCCCGAGGGCCCCATGCCACTAAGGGGCCCCATCAGGGTTGCCAGCCTCAATAAAACCAGGGACAGTATGTAAAAATCTGTGCTTTTTTTTTTAAAAATCCCAAGATTATAGCTGCCCCGCCTCTCTAGTACCTTTTCAGTGTGTGTGTGTATATGTGTATTCTGTGTGTGTATATTGTGTGTCTGTGTGTGTATACTGTGTGGCCCCATAACCTCCTATTGCCCGGGGGCCCCCCATAGTCTCCTATTGCCCGGGGGCCCCCCACAATCTCCTATTGCCCGGGGGCCCCACGATCTCCTATTGCCCGGGGGCCCCACGATCTCCTATTGCCCGGGGGCCCCACGATCTCCTATTGCCCGGGGGCCCCACGATCTCCTATTGCCCGGGGGCCCCACGATCTCCTATTGCCCGGGGGCCCCACGATCTCCTATTGCCCGGGGGCCCCACGATCTCCTATTGCCCGAGGGCCCCACGATCTCCTATTGCCCGGGGGCCCCACGATCTCCTATTGCCCGGGGGCCCCACGATCTCCTATTGCCCGGGGGCCCCACGATCTCCTATTGCCCGGGGGCCCCACAATCTCCTATTGCCCGGGGGCCCCACAATCTCCTATTGCCCGGGGGCCCCACAATCTCCTATTGCCCGGGGGCCCCATGAGTTGTCAGTCCGCCCCTGCATTCACTGTTTTTTTGGGAAATCATTTTTACGGGTTATTTAGTCATTATAAGTTTAAGGGTTCATGGTATAGAGCGCAGCTATTTGGTTTTCATATCTGCAGGACAGCTTGTTCTGTTGAAAAATAGACTTACTAGTAAGATCACCAAGTGCAAAAGAAAACTAATGCAGCCATCACATCCAAGAATGGGTGAGATGCAATATAATATGTTTGTGTTTTGGATGTAATACCCCTTTAATGACTTGCGGTATTACTGCAGCCTAAATGTGTTTCTATAATAATCATTGAGGCTTCATTACGGACTTCGAGTTCCTTCTCAGACGATATGTGATCTCCCCCTCTGTATAGAGAGCCAGCAGTTCAATAACAATCTATAGCTCATTAGGAACGGTGGGAACGTTCGCTGAGTGAACGCGCGCTCTGCACCGACTTGTTCATTAAATGCAAACCTTTTTTTTTTTTTCTTTTTTTTTACAAAGAAATTTGCAATGGCCGCAAAGGACAGAAACATTCCATTTGTCAGCTTTAACAACATTACCAGACTGTTCCGGTCAGCTTCTAGTGAACTGGTAAATGTGTAAAGCTGTGCGAATTGTTTTGCTGAGATGGATAATTAGGACACAATCGGCTGAACTACTCCCAGTTCTGCGTCGCGCTCCCTGGTGCTGGTTCTGTGCCTTTAGACCCCTTTCACAGTGAGGCAGTTTTTAGGCGTTTTAGCGCTAAAAATATCGCCTGAAAAGCGCCTCTCAAGCCGCCCCAGTGTGAAAGTCTGAGTGCTTTCACACTGGGGCGGTGCGCTTGCAGGACAAGAAAAAAGAGAAAAAAAAAACAAGTCCTGCAAGCAGCGTCTTTGGGGCGGTGTATACACCACCCCTGCCCATTGGAATGAATGGGCACCGCTTCCGAAGCGCCTGAAAAGCGCGTTGTTGTCCTGGCGTGACAACACTCGCTGTACTCCAACGGAGGAGTAGAGGTGTCATCCACAGGAAGTGTTAGGACTGCAAGTACTCCCGGTCATCTCCATAATAGGGTGGGGTTCTGTAGTCCACAAAGGTGAAGTGGGACAGGGCTGCTAACACTGCAGAGTGCACAGGACAGCACTGGATTTCTGGCAGGATTTACAAAAAGGAACAAAATACTTCAATCATATATTTAACCAGTGTTAATTTAGTAGACTAAATTGAATACTATTTTAGTCGACTAAAACAATTGAGAAGACTAAAACTAAAATGCCATTTTAGTCCTAAGACTATGACTAAAACTAAATTGCAATTACTAAAATGTACTGGAGATTTAGTCGACTAAAACAATTGCAGAAGACTAAAATGGGACTAAAACTAAAATGCCATTTTAGTCCTAAGACTAAAATTAACACTGTATTTAACCACTTGCCGCCCTCCCTATAGCAGAATGACGGCGGAAAAGTGGTTTTTATAATCCTGACTGGGCGTCACATGACGTCCTCAGGATATTAAGCCGATGCGCGCGCCCCCGATCGCCCCGCGGCGATCGTTGCTGTGGTGCCAGTCCGGGGGCGCGCATCGCGGCGATCGCTGTGCGAGTCTGACACACCGCAACTCCGATGTAGGTAAAAAGTCTCTGACGGAGACTCTTTACCACGTGATCAGCCATGTCTGATCACGATGTAAATAGGAAGAGCCGGTGATCAGCTTTTCCTCGCGTCAGCTGCTCTCCTGACAGGGGGGTCTGTGCTGATTGTTTATCAGCACAGCCCCCCCTCATATCCCGCCCAGGACCACCAGGATGGACATTCACACTGGACCACCAGGTATGCCCCCCCCCCTAGACCCCCAGGGAAATACCAATCTGTGCCCAGGCAGCTGCCAATTAGTGCCCACTCACAATGCCTACCACTGCCAGTGCCGCCAGGGATGCCTATCAGTGCCACCCATAAAAACCAATCTTTGCAGCCTTTCAGTGCCTAGTGTTACCCATGAGTGCCCATCAGTGCCCATCAGTGCCACCTATCAATGCCCATCAGTGCCACCTATCAATGCCCATCAGTGCCACCTACCAGTGCCATCTTATCAGTGCCCATCAGTGAAAGAGAAAACTTACTTATTTACAAAGTTTTATAACAGAAACAAAACTTTTATTTTTTTCAAAATTTTCTGTCTTTTTTTTATTTGTTTAGCAAAAAATAAAAACCGCAGAGGTGATCAAATACCACCAAAAGAAAGCTCTATTTGTGGGAACAAAATTATAAAAATTTCGTTTGGGTACAATGTAGCATGACCGCGCTATTGTCATTCAAACTGCGACAGCGCTGAAAGCTGAAAATTGGTCTGGGCAGATAGGTGTATAAGTGCCTGGTATTGAAGTGGTTAACAAACCAAAACAAATAAGAAAAGTTCATCGTTCGTGCACTTGCACTTTTTAAAGTGTATGGAAATCCTAATGCCGCGTACAGACGATCGGAATTTTCGTCGGGGAAAAAACTTGGATGGTCAAGCTTGCCTTGCATACACACGGTCACGCAAAAGGTTCTCTGAACTTTCGACTGCCAAGAACGCGGTGACGTACAACACTACGACGAGCCGAGAAAATTAAGTTCAATGCTTTCCGAGCATGCGTCGAATTGTTTCCGAGCATGCGTAGGAATTTTGCGCGTCGGAATTGCATACAGGCGATCGGAATTTCCGATAGGAACTTTTTCCGACGGAAAAATAGAGAACCTGCTCTCAATCTTTTGCTGGCGGAAATTACGCCAGCAAAAGTCCGATGGAGCATACGCACGGTCGGAATTTCTGACCAAACGCTCTCATCGGACTTTTGCTGGCGGAATTTCCGATCGTGTGTACGGGGCATAAGACTTTGCAGATTTACATTAAACCAGAGCTTCACTCTCCCAATCAACATTGATTATTTGTAATCCTTCTGCTGCTAGCATTAGTACATAGATTGGGAAGTATATCATGTAAAAAAAATATCATGTAAAAAAAATATCATGTAAAAAAAAAAAAAAAAAGTTAAAAAAAAAAAAAAAACATGTAAATATTTCTTCAGTTACTTCCTGGTTTCTTGCCTAGGCAAATGTTGTCATACATCCCCAGAGTCCTCAGGAGGGGAGGAAGGGTTTTCACAGCTAAGCACACCCACCTGCCTGCATGCTTGAGCTAAGGGCAGATGGATTCCAGGAAGTAAATACTACATGAATCATCTGACCTTACTCAAGAAATGCTAGGGGCTGTTTTTCAAAGTGATTTCTCAACAAAATACTGTAAAACAGAGACATGGACGGATGGGGGGGAGTTTGCTTTGAATTTTAACCACTTCAGCCCCGGAAGGATTTGCCCCCTTCATGACCGGGTCATTTCTTGCGATACGGCACTGCGTCGCTTTAACTTACAAACTGCGCGGTCGTGCGATGTTGCACCCAAACAAAATTGATGTCCCTTCCCCCCCCCCACAAATGGATCTTTCTTTTGGTGGTATTTAATCACCTCTGAGTTTTTTGTTTTTATTTTTGCGCTATAAACAAAAAAAAAAAAAGACAGACAGTTTTGAAAAAAAAAAAATTATATATATTTTTTTACTTTCTGCTACAATACATATCCAATAAAAAAAAAAATGTATTCATCAGTTTGGGCCAATATGTATTCTACTACATATTTTTGGTAAAAAAACAAAATCACAAATTGATTTGTGCAAAAGTTATAGCGTCTACAAAATAGGGGATAGATTTATGGACTCTTTTTTTTTTTTTTTTTTTTTTTTTTTATGCTTTTACTAGTAATGGTGGCGATCTGCGATTTTTGGCGGGACTGCGACATTGCGGCGGACAAATCTGACCCCAAGTGACACTTTTTTTGGGGACCAGCGACATTATGACAGTGATCAATCAGTGCTATAAAAATGCACTGATCAATGTATAAATGACACTGGCAGGGAAGGGGTTAACACTAGGGGGGGGTGATCAAGGGGTTAACGGTATTCCCTGGGAGGTGTTCTAACTGTGGGGGGAGGGGCTGGGCTGCCTGGGACAACACAGAGATCGCTGTTCCTGATCACTAGGAACAGCAGATCTCAGGAGTCGTCCGCTGTCAGAACAAGGAGCAGTCTTATTTATATAGGCAGATCCCCGTTCTGCCTCTCCTCACTGTGACCGTGGGTGGCCGGCGGACATCCGGTCCACTGGCACGGGCACGCACGCCCGCAGTTTAACATACGGGTCGGTTTGCACAGGAAAGCTGACCTGTTGCAATACTGTGTAAAATTATTTATACACACACACACACACACACACACACTTATATACTGTGGTTGGTCGGCAAGTGGTTAAAAATGAATTAAATCGTTTTTTCGCTTTGTGACGCTCTGATGCAGTGAAGATCCGCTTTAAATCCCGCAGTAAAAGAAAAAAAAAAAAAAGCTATTGCGGCCAGAAAAGTGGTGACATCTGCATTGTATGTATATTGATGGCTTTTCTCTAATCCCCTCTAATAGAACACAGTTACATCACGTTGGGGTCAGGTCACAGCATGCATTTAAATACCGGCAGCATAACATGCCAATATACAATGGGAGATGATGAAGTGTGGGCTGCCAAGACTGAGAGTGGATAGGAAAAGCCCTTTCCTAGGACGGCCGGAATCTGTTTATATGAACCATACAGAACACAGCTGTAAGGAATAACGCAGCCAGGATTTTAAATCAGAGCAAACAGCGATTGCCGCTGGCTACAGAGAAAGTGCTGCAAAGTATTAGAATGGCCATAACAAACTATAACCTCTACCGGGGGGGGGGCGCATGGGGCAAGAAATGAGGCTCTCCAAGCCGCTTGGGGCGAATACATATAGCAGATTTCTCTAAACAAAAGAAAGGTGCACATAGACATCAAATTAACTCTTATTTTGTAATGTGATTGTAAACCTGTGTGTGTGTGGAGATGGATTGGGGAGAGTGGAAGAAGGGGAGGATCAGAGAAGACAGGATCAAACAGCCTTCTTTTTTTTCTTTTTACACAATAATAAACATTAAATAATAAACATTGTTATACCAGAGGTTCCCCACCAGAGTTCCAGGCTCCTCGTCATCTTTTTTTACACAGTAAAAAACAAATAATAAACATCGTTATACCAGAGGTCCCCCCACCAGAGCTCCTCACTACTCATCTTGAGGAGGAATCCTCCGCACAGAAGGGTTTTTACCTCAATGCAGACAATGCATTAAAAGCAGGGGTAGGCAACCTAGGGGCCCTCCAGCTGGAACTACAAGTCCCATCATGCCTCTGGGAGTAATTGTATCTGCCAGCCTTGCAATGCCTCATGGGAAATGTAGTTCCACAACAGCTGGAGGGCCCCAGGTTGCCTACCCCTGTATTAAAGTGTCATTAAACCCAGGAGCCTGCGTTCACTATATCTGGTCCCCTCACAGTACACAGAACGTGGAAATGCAATTATTTTAGTAATTATAAACTGCTAAATACCTTTTCTCATCAGCAGTACATAGCAGCCTTGTGACTTCTATCAGTGTCTGGTTAAAGCTTGAAGGAGGAGTTTTCATTCTCCTCTGACTGTCCTATGAGGCTGCATGACCTCCTGACCCTCTGTCTGGACAGTGCTGATTGGACCTGTGCTGATCACATGCACCCTCCCAGGGAAAAAAAAACTCTCTAGCAATACACACCAAACTGAGCATGTGCAGAGTGCCCCCAAGGCTTTTTTCACTATCTGGAGATGTATTGGGGACAGTGGAAGAAGGGGAGGATCAGAGAAGACAGGATCAAACAGCCTTTTTTTTTTTTTTTTTTTTTTTTACACAATGCGAAGGATTAATCCCTTATATTCCACAGTGAGTATAACAAGTATGCCTTACTGCATATACAGACTGCACAAATAAATTAATTTAAAAAACTTTATAACCACTTTAAGCGCAAAACCAAAAATGTGATATATTGCAGCCTCCCAATCCTTAGATGTGGTGGTTGCATTAGTTTTCTTTTATATTTAAATACACAATATAACAAACTGAAGCCAAATTCCAGCCAACGTGTTATAAGCAGTTACAGCAAACAGTTTTGTTCCTTTTGAGCTACAAGTTTTACATAAATAAATCTCGTCTCATCCCGCAAAACTGCTACATCTGCAGGACAACCTGTTCTTTTGAAAAACAACAGACTTAGGACCAGATCACCAGGTGAAAATAAGAGAAAGAAAGCCTAAAATAGAAAACCGGTAAAAAACTAGGAAGCAACCCCTACTGTGCACTGTGAAGTCCAACTATATACACACATGGCAGAAAAAAAATGTTTTAGGGCAAGTTCACACCACATGCAGTCCAGCGTGGTTTTTTTTTCTGCATCAAAAACACATGGAAAGTAGGTTATATGGTTTTCAATGGCTTAGTTCACACCAGTGCTTGCAGTTCCATAAAAAAAAAACAAAAAAAACAAAAAAAAAGTAGAACATGCTGCATTTTTCCTGTACTGGAGCTTTGTAAAACACATCAAAAACGCATTGGGATGCACAGGAACGCACCTAAATGCATCCAAAACGCACTGGAACACTTCCTTATTTAACCACTTCCATACCGGGCCTATTCTGGCACTCCTCTCCTACAGAAAATTACTCAGAACCCCCAAACATTTTATATATATATATATATATATATATATATATATATATATATATATATATATATATATATATATATATATATATATATATATTTTAGCAGACACCCTAGGGAATAAAATGGCGGCCATTGCAATTTTTTTATCTCGCACGGTATTTGCGCAACAATTTTTCAAACGCCTTTTTTTGGGGGAAAAAAAAAAGTTTAAAAAAAAAAATTTTTTAAAAATAACAAAACAGTAAAGTTAGCCCAAATTTTGTAGAATGTGAAAGATGAAGTTACGCTGAGTGAATAGATACCTAACATGTCACGCTTTAAAATTGCGCACACTCATGGAATGACGCCAAACTTCAGTACTTAAAAATCTCCATAGGCGACGCTTTAAAATTTTTTACAGGGTACATGTTCAGTTACAGAGGAGGTCTAGAGCTAGAATTGTTACTCGCGCTCTAACGCACGCGGCGATACCTCACATGTGTGGTTTGAACGGCGTTTACATATGTAGGCGGGACTAACGTGTGCGTTCGCTTCTGAGCGCGAGCTACTGGGGACAGGGGCGTTTTAAAAAATTTTTTTTATTATTTATTTTTTTATTTTACTTTGTTTTTGTTTTTTTTTACTTCCTTTTACAACATTTTTTTGATCACTTTTATTCCTATTACAAGGAATGTAAACATCCCTTGTAATGGGAATCATTTGTGACAGGTCCTCTTTATGGAGAGATGCGAGGTCAACAGGACCGCACATCTCTCCTCCAGGCTGGAAAGCATGAGATCGGGGAAAAAAAAAAATTCACGCTCTCGTGCTTTGTTTACATCCGCGGCCCGGATGTGACGTCATAACGTCACGCCCGGGCCTCCGACGGTCTTAGCGATGACCGGTGACCATGTGGTCACCGGAAATCTCTATGCTCGCCATCCGGCGGTGGACGATTCTTTCCCCGGGTCCCCGATGGCACGGGAGAGCCCGGAGAAGCACCGGATGGCGGCGGGGGGGTGTGACCCCTCCCGTCGCCTGTAAGAACGATCAAGCTGTGGAACTGCCACTATGATCGTTCTTATGGTGCACAGAATCGCCAGGTGAAAACAAGGATATCTGAATGATGCTGTAGCTGCACCCATCATTCAGATATTCCCACTGAAAGGCCAGGACGTCATATGACGTCCTTGGGCAGTAGGTGGTTTTAAAGGATCACTAAAGATAATTTTTTACAACATGGTGTTGAGCGGTTGCGGGCGCGCTCCCGTGATACAGTCGGCGGCCATAGCCGGTCACTGTATCACTCAGCCCCGCCCCCCCGTGTCATTGGATGCGATTGACAGCAGCGCGAGCCAATGGCTGCGCTGCTTTCAATCCATCCACTGTAACCAATCAACGGCCCAGGCTGAGCGGCGAAGAGGATGTCAGGGGCGAGCGCGGGACATTCGAGGGGTCAGGTAAGTAAAACGGGGGGGCCGGGGGGCCGGTAATGTCGGATGTTTTTTCACCTTAATGCATAGAATGCATTAAGGGGAAAAAACTTTTACCTTTACAACCCCTTTAAGGTTAAGAAAAAAAAAATAGAGGGGGGGCTTAATGCACTGGACTGCATCAAAAACGCATTGGCATAGCGGCGCTGTAAAGTATACAGGTTGCCATAACGACGGGCGTCGTCCTCGGAAGTGCCCGCCCCATTGTTATGGCAACCTAGCCCTCGGCCCAGCCCACTGACTCCTGGGAAATGATGACACACATCTCCCCGGAGCAGTAGCGAGCGGAGGCGCCGAGGGAAGTGACGTCAGGAGCCGAGGTGATGAAGGAGGCAGATTTCGAGGGACCACTTAGCAACAGGCATAAAAAGGTTAAGTAAAAAAAAAAAATTTTTTTCTCCAAATGTTTTATTTATTTATTTATTTCATGCACATTAATGACATTTATTTTTTTTTTGGGTGGAACTCCACTTTAATATTTCCAAGCCTGTGCTATATAGACACTGACTCAGTTCCGGAATTCTGAGAGGATTGTATCCCCGGGATCTGGCACGCAGCACAACCAACATCCTGGAAAATCCAACCCTTTCCTTGTTTTGTCGGATTCGTATCGTGTTAGAAAATTACTGACAAACAGATGAGTAATGAAAAGTCATACAAATACAGAATACTACAAAACCAATATTTACAAAAATTCCCCCATGAGGTCCCTGTGTGGGACTGACAAATTAATCTGATATTTTAAATCATAATATTGTTCCAGGAATTGGAATACACAAAAAGGAAAAGGGATGATAAAACTGGATACAAAAATAGCAGTTCAGGCAAACGCTACAATTATATTTACATACATAGCTAGTCTGGTTGAAAAAAAAAAAAAAAAGACACAAGCTCATCTAGTTCAACAAATAAAATGTAAATGTACACAATTCACAATTCTACACCCACAGTTGATCCAGAGGAAGGCAAAAAATAAAAAATAAAATAAAACCCCAGCAAAGCATGATACAATTTGCTCCAGCAGGGGGGGAAAATTCCTTCCTGACCCCCCCCCCCCCCAAGAGGCAAATTAGATATTCCCTGGATCAACTTTACCTATAGATATTTCAACTGTCAAGTGACACAGACTTGGCGCATGTACCTTTTGGGTCTGAAAATATTGCCAAAAATAACACGTAAAAAAGTGAAGCAAATGAATGACAGGTCCACTTTAATCACTTGACCGCCAGAAGATTTACCCCCCTTTATTACAAATAGAGCTTTCTTTTGGTGGTATTTGATCATCTCTGCGGATTTTATTAAACCAGAGAGAGAGAGAGAGAGAGAGATATCTCTAGAGAGAGAGATAGATAGATATCTCTAGAGAGAGAGAGAGAGAGAGATATTATATATTGAGAGAGAGAGAGAGAGAGAGAGAGAGAGAGAGAGATTATATATATATCTACAGATTAGAGAGAGAGGAGAGAGAGAGAGAGAGAGAGAGAGAGAGAGAGAGAGATTATATATATATCTACAGATTAGAGAGAGAGAGAGAGAGAGAGAGAGAGAGATCTTTCTGCTGTAAAACATATCCAATTAAAAAAAAAATCTAAAATTTCTTCATCGGTTTAGGCCAATATGTATTCTGCTACATATTTTTGGTTAAAAACAAACAAAAAATCCCAATAGGCGTATATTGATTGGTTTGTGCAAAAGTCATAGCGTCTACAAACTATGGAATATATATAAAATATTTTTTTACATTTTTTTTACTAGTAATGGCAGCGATCAGCGATAGTGGGACTGCGATATTGCAGCTGACAGTGGGACACTGACACTTTTTGGGGACCAGTGACCCCAATACAGAGATCAGTGCTAAACATATGCACTGTCACTGTACTAATGACACTGGCTGGGAAGGGGTTAACATCAGGGGTGATCAAAGAGTTAAATGTGTCCGTAGTCAGTGTTTTGTATCATCTGTGGGGGAGGTGCCTGTACTAGGGGAAGGCATAGACACAGGATTCATGCCTTCTCCGCTGACAGAACGGCAATCTGCCTTGTTTACATAGTGTAACGAACAATCAGGCGGGTGTCGGCGGACATCGAGCCCGCGGTACCCGCTGATCGGCTCCCTCTGAATAATCGCAGCGGGAGCAGGTCACATGCCCCCAACCCAGAAGCCCTGGATCACATACTAGGGTAGTAGAGCCGCCTTGCCACCACATATGCCCAGTATACGGTCAACGAGTGGTTAAGTGCTGATGCAGCTAGATGAATCTGGCATGATGAGGCGAAATGAACTCATCCAATTTGTATTAATGGAAATCCTGTAAAAATGTAATAAATGGTCGGTATTGCTCAATATTACTCAATCTACATCCTCCCAGTCTACTCCTCTCCCCATTATTCCTATACACAGGCTGTCATTGTGGATGAAGGATTTCCAATCTATAGGATGCTGGCCAATGTATATACTGAAATTATTCATTAAATTAAATCTAGCTGCACTTCCTGAGCCCTGTGCCACCAGATGCTCTAATTGTGTGATGGAAAAAGCAGCCGGTGATTCCATGAAAATTAAAACCTTCCTACCCTATATTGTTATTGTGAATCCAGATTAACCCCCCGAGGGCCAGAAGATGGCCAGACAGGGCTGCTGAGCAAGTTCTATGGAGGGTGGCCTCACCAGTCTACACAACACACAGCTGTGATATGAGATGTATATATTATGCTAGGGACGCATGTCAAAAACAATAAATTCCCAGCTCACTTACCAGCCAGCCTGCAAGAAACCAAATTTGACCATCTAACAATTCACATTAAAACCAAGGGGGATTCGTTTGCACACATTTGCAAATATGTTTGTAAGCTGCAGCGGCCACATCAGGAACCCCAGTCTACTGCAGTCCTAACTCTCATTTTCAGAGTCTCCTGAGTTGGAGCACATTTATAATAATGGATAGATTAAGGGCAACCTATGACAGGAGCATTGCCACTCTGGAAATCTGTGCCATACCGCCCAACATTTTGAGATGGGAATGAGGGACACCTACTAACAAATGTATGTAGGCATAGGACACACCCCCTTAAAAAGGAAAATTAAACAAAAAAAAGAAGAGAAAAAAAAGGAGAAAGAAGAAGAACTTTTTTTTTACCACTTCTATTCCTTTATATTGGCTTTTAAAATGTACAAATGCAGCAATTTAGAAATTGGATGAAAGGTTTAACACTGGGAAATAATTTTTGAAAGATAAAAAGTGCATTTTATATACAACTTTATGGATCAGACCAAAATGAGGGACATTGCTCCAAATCAGGGACAGTCCCTGTGCCATTTCCGAGCTATGCTGTGCCATTTCCGAGTGATACGCTGCCGCAATGCTGTGCCATTTCCAAGCGATACGCTTCCGCAATACTGTGCCACTTCCGAGCGATACGCTGCCGCAAAATTGTGCCATTTCTGAGCGATACGATGCCGCAATACTGTGCCATTTCCGAGCGATACGCTGCCGCAATGCTGTGCCATTTCTGAGCGATATGCTGCCGCAATACTGTGCCATTTCCGAGCAATACGCTGCCGCAATACTGTGCCATTTCCGAGCGATACGCTGCCGCAATACTGTGCCATTTCCGAGCGATACGCTGCCGCAATACTGTGCCATTTCCGAGCGATACGCTGCCGCAATACTGTGCCATTTCCGAGCGATACCCTGCCGCAATACTGTGCCACTTCCGAGCGATACGCTGCCGCAAAATTGTGCCATTTCTGAGCGATACGATGCCGCAATACTGTACCATTTCCGAGCGATACGCTGCCGCAATGCTGCGCCATTTCTGAGCGATACGCTGCCACAATACTGTACCATTTCCGAGCGATACGCTGCTGCAAAATTGTGCCATTACTAGGTGCTATATTGCAACTGTATGAAGAACCTATAATTTGTTACTTGAATAACAGTGCCTACATCTACTATCTACAAGTATCTCTGTTCACCTTATTACAAGATATACAACATCCAGGACCAGGTATGTGTGAGATCTCTTCCAGGTTTGGTATCACAGCCCCAGTCCCTGCCTACAAGCTGGCCACCCACCACTGATGTGAGCAGGATGGCTGCACACCCCGCACACCCCACACACCCCGCACACAACTCCTGTGCATCCCAGGCAGCTTACCACAAAAGGTGTACAGACTGGTACACTCATGTGAAGGAGGCCTAAAAACGCAATGACCGCATCACCACAGGTGAATTTTTGGCTTTACAACTTTGGCCTTTGGTGTTCCAAAAATGACACAGAGGCACTATTGCTCCCACTGACACCAATGATGGGGCACTATTCCTCCCACTGACACCAATGATGGGGCACTATTCCTCCCACTGATACCAATGATGGGGCACTATTCCTCCCACTGATACCAATGATTGAGCACTATTCCTTCCACTGACACCAATGATGGGGCACTATTCCTCCCACTGATACCAATGATGGGGCACTATTCCTTCCACTGACACCAATGATGGGGCACTATTCCTCCCACTGATACCAATGATTGGTGCAATATTCCTCCCTCCATCACCAATGATGAGGCACTATTCCTCCCGCTGACACCAATGATGGGGCACTATTCCTCCCACTGACACCAATGATGGGGCACTATTCCTCCCACTGACACCAATGGTGGGGCACTATTCCTCCCACTGACACCAATGATGGGGCACAATTCCTTCCACTGACACCAATGATGGGGCACTATTCCTCCCACTGATACCAATGATTGGTGCAATATTCCTCCCTCCATCACCAATGATGAGGCACTATTCCTCCCACTGACACCAATGATGGGGCACTATTCCTCCCACTGATACCAATGATTGGGCACTATTCCTTCCACTGACACCAATGATTGGGCACTATTCCTTCCACTTGCACCAATGATGGGGCACTATTCCTCCCACTGACACCAATGATGGGGCACTATTCCTCCCACTGACACCAATGATGGGGCACTATTCCTCCCACTGACACCAATGATTGGGCACTACTGCTTCCACTGACACCAATGATGGGGCACTATTCCTCCCACTGATACCAATGATGGTGCACTATTCCTCCCACTGATACCAATGATGGGGCACTATTCCTCCCACTGATACCAATGATGGGGCACTATTCCTCCCACTAACGATGGGGCACTATTCCTCCCACTAACTATGGGGCACTATGCCTCCCACTGACACCAATGATGGGGCACTATGCCTCCCACTGACCCCAATGATGGGGCACTATGCCTCCCACTGACACCAATAATGGGGCACTATGCCTCCCACTGACACCAATGATGGGGCACTATTCCTCCCACTGATACCAATGATTGGTGCAATATTCCTCCCTCCATCACCAATGATGAGGCACTATTCCTTCCACTGATACCAAAGATGGGACACTGTTTACTCCCACTGATGCTGAGACATTTTCTACTCCCGCTGGCCATGGTCCAGCCCCCCCTAAAGTCTGACGCACAGCAAACTGGCCCTTTGTTCAGAAAGTTTGGAGACCCCTGTGGTAAGTGAATCTAATAGGAATGGTTTCAGAATTATCAATCAGCTACTGCACCTGCGGGGCTCTAATAAGGACAGTGGCAGGGTCTGCATCCCTTTAGATGTGATTTCCTATTGGGAGTATCTCACCAAAAAATGAAATTTTTGTTGTAGGGGATGCCCGATAATCTGACTTGTATCTTAGTGCAGACTTCTGGGAAAATCAGTGAGCCAATCACACAAGCAGGAAATTACATTTCTGGGGGGGGCGTTCTGTATACTATCAGTGAACGGAACACCTCCAGGTGGCCTTATTGTATTTTACAGAAAATTACAGAGCTGCAGATTGGAAATAGTTAATAACATACCATTACAATTGTTTATATATATATATATATATATATTTTTTTTTTTTTATTTATTTATTTATTTTTTTTTTTGCTACCCCCCCCCCAATGAAAGTGGATTTACCCCTTAAATCAATAGCGACGTTGGATTGCCTGTACAATCATACTACAGCAACAGACCAACAGGACTTTCTCTGACCCAAAAATCCATACTCCGTGGCTTCATACTATCCCCTCTGACAGTGGGATACTACCCAATATTACAGCAACTTCTCACCTAAACATGTGAATAACTAGTAAATGTCTCATCCACTTGTACCATCTCCAAGAATCCAATTTCTAGAAAACCTGGAATGTTGGAATTCGGTTCTCTTCTTGGAACAATGAAGAAGTTGCATTGCCTGATCTCTATGTCATAATTCACCGCTCCATGAGTGCAAATAGGCCGATCATCCAGGAGAAATAAACAAACAGTGCGACTTCCTGGGGATGTGATTGTATATTTAGCTCGCCGTCACCCCGGGTGTGTCTGCTGGACAGAATATTTGTTTGTTTCCTGTATACTTGCTGGTGAAGACATCGAGGGAGGTCATGAATTTGGATAGATGAACTCGTAGTTAGTTGAGCAAACTTAATTTCTTTTAAAAGTTACGTTTTAGGTTTTGTGATTTCATAAATGCAGGGCTTTTTCTCTCAGAAAATAAGTGCAGGAACTCATCGCGATTCGGGTGTCCCCGATGCGGCATCGATGCATAAGGACCAGAAAATGGATGTCCGGTGACGTCATTATTACTAACCCCGCCCCTCCGGGGAAAAGCGTTCCGAGCGTATTTTTAAAATTACTTTATTTTAATTAATGTTGTATTACAATGGATGCTGTGGCCCCGCTGTATGTGCTTTTTAAAAAACAATGTCACTTCATACCGAATTTCGCCGTAGTACGATCATGTGACTCCCGGCTCTTCCCGCCCCTCTCCGCTCTCCACTCCGCTCTCCTCTCACGTGTCTCCTGAGTCCTGACGTCAGCGGGGAATTCTCAGTCCTGCCCGCCTCTCTTCTGATACCATAACTATAGTCAGCGGGCGGGACTGAGAATTCCCCGCTGACGTCAGGACTCAGGAGACACGTGAGAGGAGAGCGGAGAGGAGAGCGGAGAGGGGCGGGACGAGCCGGGAGTCACATGAAAGTACTATGGCGAAATTCGGTATGAAGTGACATCGTTTTTTAAAAGCACATACAGCGGGGGCACAGCATCCATTGTAATACAACATTTATTAAAAGAAAGTAATTGTGGGGGGTTAGTGATGGCTGCATTTAATGGGCACAGGTGGCTGCGTTTGATGGGCACAGGTGGCTGCGTTTGACGGGCACAGTTGGCTGCGTTTGACGGGCACAGTTGGCTGCGTTTGATGGGCACAGGTGGCTGCGTTTGACGGGCACAGTTGGCTGCGTTTGACGGGCACAGTTGGCTGCGTTTGACGGGCACAGTGGCTGCGTTTTGGCACAGTGGCTGCGTTTGACGGGCACAAGTGGCTGAGTTTGACAGGCACAAGTGGCTGCGTTTGACGGGCACAAGTGGCTGCGTTTGACGGGCACAAGTGGCTGCGTTTGACGGGCACAAGTGGCTGCGTTTGATGGGCACAGTGGCTGCATTTGATAGGGGAGGTTCAGTATTTTTCAGTTTGTTTGCACCCCCCCAAAAAATTTTGAGCACCAGCTGCCACTGGTCAGCACAGAGACAGTAAAGGGAACTTCACAGGGCTGTTTGTCATCTGTGGATTCTATCCCTTCTGACCTCCAAGCAGCCGTGTGTGTGAATCTCTGTACCCTGTAGTGCACCGGATTAGTGCACTTTTTAGGGAGTGAGGTTATTTTTAATTCAAAGCGGAGTTCCAGTCAATTTTTTGTTTATTAGAAGTCAGCAGCTACAAAAAAAGTGCATCTTCTGACTTTTAATAAAAAGACACTCACCTGTCCCACAATCCAACGACGTAGCCACCCAAACCCTCCCTTCTCTCCCCCCGCCTGTCCACAGTGCTGGCAATACTACTGTGGGCATCCGGCTGTGACAGCTTGCAGCTTCACAGCCGGGTGCGCATGTCTCACTGCGCTGTCCTGCATAGCCGGGCAATCTTTTGGGAACTGTGATGTGTCCCAGAAGATTGCAGGGTGGAAGGGCCGCCTAAGCGGCCCAAGCGGAAGTGGGAGCTCGTCGGTAATCATGATGCATCGCGGAATCAAATCGAAACGTTGACCAGATAATCAAATCGAATCGTGAGACCAGTGAAGATGCGCACCCCTATTACACACCCCTTCAAAGGTGTCACCCACCCCGGACGGGTTCTTCATGGTACAAAATGATGGAATCCAAAAAAGGAATTCAGCAACAGAGTGACCCCTTCTTTACTGTCCTGAGAAGGTGGCAAAGGAACAAACTGATCTGAAAAACTGGCCATTGGAGTCTCGGTATCATGGTTATCTATTAGTTTTTACAGCAATGTCCAGATTCTGATCAGTTCTGTCTCACTTGACCTAGATTTTCAGCCTCTGAATCTGTAAATGATACTCAGTTAATTGTAACAGGTACGTAAGAGATCACAGACCTGCTACTAGCAGACACCATGCAATAATGACGATTATCTATGTCATGTCAGATTTATGCTTCATGCCAATTGGTTTCTATTAAAGTTGAATGATATGAATTCCTGTTGCCCTGTACAGAACTGTATCCATTTTCAATGATTTAGCAGAATATAGAGACAACAAATATCAATAAATTAAATAAGGAAAAAAAAAAAAGAAGAAAAAAAGAAGAAAGAAAGAAGGAAGAAAGAAGAAGAAGGAAGAAGTAGTACAATACAAGGTTGCCTGTGTCCATCTATTTAATGGATATACTAAAATCTAGATCATCCACCCAATAGTACACATTTATAGGTACACTGAATTGTTAGCTGCTCTATGCTTCAAAGTGGTCATGGGACAAGGGGGCTTTGTGAGGATTTCACCCACCTTCCCTGTATTTTGGTGAATAGTTTCAGGTCTCCTGTAGTTTCATAAGCTCAGCTGTTAAAAGGTCTGATTTTGTGTATATAAAACATGTTAAAAAAAAAAAGTCACTTCTGAGTTAGTTAAGGCCCCTTTTAGACAGGCGGACTCCGCCAGCGCATCCGCCTTAACAGCAGGGATCAGCAGACAGATTATGCAGAGCGGACACAGATGCAGCACGCTTACCTCTATGGGAGGTTGGATGGAAACAGGCTACCTGACCTGTCCGATTCCATCCTACCTGATTCCCCAGATAATTGGGGAACAGATCCCCCATCCGTCTGTTTTTTAGCATATAGGATTGGATGTCGGGGGTTGTCAACAGACACATGTGCGTTGACATCTGCCGCTCCATAGAGGACAATGGATGGTCCAATCGGGTCTGCCTAAAAAACAGACTGGTCAGTCTATGTGAAAGGAGCTCTACTGCCTCCAGAACAGCGGCGGCCCGTGCATTGTGGGCGCACGGGCGCCGCCCTCACTAGCGCCTCCGCCGCCCTCCCTATCCATGTACGCGGCCCCTTTCAGGATGCCGGACGCATGAATTACTATGTTGGGGATAGGCAGGGGGTGTGTAGTTTGAAGCACGTGATTAGAGCCAGAGGCTCCAATAGGCTTCAAAATAGGGTGGGCTCGGGGCGCAGAGCACTGCGTCCCGATCCCACCCTGTTGCGTGACGGTAGCATTTCACACCAACGTTCCTACCCGGCAATCAGGAGGCAGGTCAGCAAGACCTGTCTCCGGATTGGCCAAAGTATCAGGCGATCCTATTGGATGCCTAGCTTTGGAGGAACAGGAAGATGACACACGGCTGCGGGAGTAGCAGACACCAGAGCCGCTGCCTGCATCCCATCCCGGGAGAGGAGACCGCAGCAGGCCAGCCTTAGATCGGGTAGATGCCGCGATGCCGGCCTCCTGAAGGGTTGAGGTCAGTGTCACACCGCGGTCCGTGGGGGGATATGGCTGGTGTGTTACACTGCAGTCTTCCTGGCCCCCCCCCCCCAAAAGAAAAATCCACCACTGCTCTAGAACAACAAGGCAAGAGTGTGTGGGGACTTCCACTTAAAGGAATTCTATGGTCACAGCATACACTTTCATTTTAGAACATCAGTATTGCAAAAGCAGTACAAACAATAGTGGTTTTGACCAATCTAAAAAAACAAAAAAGGGATTTTTACTTATCTGTAAATTCCATATCTTGGGGTACAGTACAGTACAAAGGCAGAGTATTCATAGACCTTGGGTGATAGGTTGTTACCTTCAGGTGTTTGGTCCCCTGACCATACCCACCATAACCCTACCCCAATCCAGGAGTCCTTGTTTTGTTGTTTTTTTTTTTAGCAAAAAAGGCAGAGTAACCCAGGAACAGAAGGGAGATGGACCTGTGTCCTGTACTGTACGCCAAGATATAGAATTTACAGGTAAGCAAGAATTCTGTTTATCTTAGACACACAGAACAAGCAGGGCAGCTAAGGAAGTACAGCCAGCCCATCTGTACTGAGCCCGGGCCCCATCAGTTCAAAAGGGGGGGCCCGGGCACCTGCTGAGCAGGAGGGCCGGCTGTACTGTCTTATTGCTGACACCAATCCACTTCTGCCTCCCCCTGCTGCGCTGCCAGCTTCTCCTCTTCTTCTTTCTCCCTCTGGCTGCACTGCAGGGGGATTGGTTCTAGCACATGTGCTACAGTGCTTCCATCTGCTGTCCCTGTGTGCCCCTTTTCCCCACAGTGCTGCTAGCTTCCTTCCTCTCCTCTCCCCCTGACAGCTGCTGCAGGCACACAAGGTGATGTTTCAGGATGGATTGCAAGGGAAGGGGCTGGTAAATATGTCATTTTCTGGCCCCTTCCTTTCCTGAATGAACACAGTGAGCAATCGGTACCAATCACTCCTGTGTCCATTTGTCGCTGACGCATAGTAAACTGAATTTACTATGCTTCAGTTTGTGAATGAGCAGGAAGCCTCAGAGTGCTTTCTATTCATTGCTGAGAAAAGAGAGTTACTGATAAATCTATGTCCTCCGTAACTTTCAGCCGGGGGGGGGGGGGGGGGGATGCCAGGTAAGCTGTATGGGGCGGATCCCCATGATTTCTAACAGCAGCCCTGAGTATAAGGCACAGGATGGATATCCACAGACCCTGGGGACAACTGCCAAGCAATGAATGGGAAGGATTGGCAACATTTAAGCGAACAGAACTGTGCCAACAGGCCCAACAATAACAATGGTCAACAGACCCAACTACGGATTGGAAGCCAAAAACTGCGTCTGAAAAAAATCCACCTGGTAGAACTTTGAAAAGGTATGAACAGAAGACCATGTAGTGGCCTTACAAAGTCGGACAACAGAGGCTTGGGGTTCCAGAAAACACCCACCAATCTGGAGGAGTGAAAATGCAGGAGCAGTTATGTCTTTAGGTGTAAGATTTTGAAGGAGTGGTCTTATCCATCTAGCGATGTTGGATTTTGAAGCAGGATGCCCCTTGTGTAGGACAAACAGGGAGTCTGCCCTCCTGGTAGATGGTGTAGCTTTGAGGTAGACTCTAAAGGTTCTATGTCCAGACAATCAAGAGCCATTTCCTTTGGGTGCTTTGGAACATGGCAGGGAAGGACTACATCTTCATTGTGATGGAAGACTGATACCCTCTTAAGAAGAAAGGATGGTCTTGCGTGTAATACTTCCTTGTCATTGCAAAGAATGAGGAATGACTCCCTACAAGAGAGAGCTTTTAGCTCAGAGACACATCTGACAGACCAGAGAAGGATAGTATGCAGTAGAGATTATCTAAGGGGAGCTCCCCGATGGGTTCAAAAAGTGTTTTTCTGCAGGACAGAGAACGAGACTGGGGTCCCAATAAAGCACAGGTTGCTGTAACAGCTGCCCAATTCCATTTAAGCCCTAAATAAAAGTTTTACAACAGAGAGCGAGGCCAGAAGTTTTTGGAAAAGAATGGACAAGGTTGAGACCTGTCCTTTCAGGAGTACTTAACGCCGAGTTCCACCCAAAAGTAGAACTTCCGCTTATCTGTCTCCTTCCCCCTCTAATGCCACATTTTGCACCTTTCGGTGGGGGAACGGGTATGTGTTTTTGACAGGTACCCTGTCCCCACTTGCATCAGACCTCACCGCGGCGAGGTACGTCAGAAGTCCGGCCCTATCCTCCTCCTTTCCCTACTGGCCGGGCCAGTAGAAGTGCTCAGCCGTGCTTTAAGCATGCGCAGTAGGGACCCGGCCGTGAAGCCGAAAAGGCTTTACCGCCGGGTTCCCTTACCAGCAGTGGTAGCGGCAGCACCCAACAGCTGATGAAAACATCAGCTGCGGTGCCGAAATCGCTGGACTCCAGGACAGGCAAGTGTCTTCATTTTAAAAATCAGCAGCTACAGTATGTGTAGCTGTTGACTTAAATTTTTGAGGGGAAGGCGGAACTCCGCTTTAAAGACCACATTCTGGTTAAGCCCCGATTGTAGGAAAGTCAGAATGCGAGGCACCGACTAATCTTTGGGTTTGTGTTCACATTAGTCAAAGAAGCAGTCTGATAGTAGAACCCAAAGCAGTGTTTAAAATTAATAAATTCCGCGCCTAAAATATATGTGAAAAATCCAAAATGTATAACATAGGTTGGACTTGATGGACTTGTGTCTTTTTTCAACCTCACCTACTATGTAACTATATAAAAATATAAGGATAAAAAAAATTATAAATAGCAGCTAGACCCAAACTGAGTGAGGAATTGCTAGTGCACATGTGAAAAAAAAGGAATTGGTGGGGAGCGCTAAAGTGACGTAGTATTCCTAAAAAATGAAATACAATATATTTGGAATTAAATAGTAATTGGATAAAGTGAAAAGCCACTGCACCCCAGCCTACCTAAATAGAACCAAAACATCAATTATGTGTGATAAATATTGTGCCTATAATGATAACCAGTGTTTACACAAAGTGCTTCAATTCCCAAATAGCAAAGACATAATGGTCATATATATCCCATAATGTATCATAAAACATAGTATGTGAATCACAAATAAAACATATCCATAAAAGTCCACATGTGAAATTGATCTTGTGTCTGAATCTTGTAATCAAACGGACAGTGGAACCTCTTCACCGCCTAGGGATATCACCCAAAAGTGCTCATGGAATGGGTGAAGGCTTACCAGATGTAGTTGACCTAATTAATGAAAAAAAGGTCAAATAGGCTTTAGCAAGATTATGCTTACTGCAATGGAGAAATCTGTAGACCGGACTCCAAAAGATCTCACGAATGGGATATGAAACAAATGTAGAAGGAGCCAAAATAGTGTAATCCCGTTTATTTAAAAAAAAAAAAAAGTTAAAACCAAACATAGCCAAGTAGCTGCTTACATGGATGGTGCCATCGCCCGACACTGAGGCTGGAAAGCGTAGCGCGTCAGTGGATGTCCCGCGTTGGATACTGGCAACAGCAGCGTGCGTTCCACCTACAACAGATGAACAACCACGGGGACCGGATGTGATGTAATCGCGTGACCAAGTACGCGTCCTGAAGACGTGTTTAACGAAACGTACGTCGAGGCGGTACTTGGTCACGAGATGACATCACATCCGGTCCCCGTGGTTGTTCATCTGTTGTAGGTGGAATGCACGCTGCTGTTGCCAGTATCCAACACGGGAAGAAGGCCCTTTTTCTGAGATGCCACATACAGTACATGCATTTAGTGTTTGTAATAGAAGCACGCTCCCTGCATTGAGACTAAACGGTCATCGACAACTCCGGGTCTCCTACTAACGACTGGGAGGCAGGCTTTTGATCACGCGATCGCTGTCAAAGCCTGTGATTGGCTATCGCAGTGATCACTAAAGCCCACCGCTGTACCCCTTGTCTCCTCTGAATGGTTGGAATGGAAACAAAAAATAAATAAAAAGATACAATGTATCTTTTGCTCCTAGTCAGAAAAAAAGAGTGAAAACAAAAGAAGAGTGTCTAAAAATAAATATAATAATCATAAATAATAAATGCAAAAAATA
>NC_133336.1:19919562-19934562 GCF_042186555.1 Aquarana catesbeiana
ATGTTCATACTCATAAATCTGTAGTGTGTGCAAGAGGCCTTTATTGGTTCTACAATATTGCCAGTGGCAGCTGGTGCTCAATATTTTAGGGGGTTCAGCAAACTAACGCCACCCCCCCCCCCCCACACACACACACACGGGAGACGGACAGGAATGGGGCGATCGATGCAATTGTACAGTGTATGGGAGGGGGTGTACTCACTTCTTCCGGCATTCCAGGAGGATCCCGCTGTACGACTTCTCCCTGCAGCTCAGGCTCACCACCGACGTGTCATTCACCATCTGCCCCACCAGGACCGGCACCAACGAGTCGACCCGCAGCTCCTGCCCAGGCCTCAGCCTCCATGCATGCTCGCTCCGGCTTCTGGATACCAGCTCCAGGCCTCCCTGGCCACGGGACTGCACCAGGTACAGGAAGTATGTCCTGACTGAGACCCGATTGACCAGGGAGTCCAAAGACTCCCTATCCAATCGGGTTTCAGGACCTGCTTCCTGATTGGTCAGAAGGAGAATCAGAAAGACAATAGCAAATATTAATTCGCTGTTGTCGCACAACTGGGCGGGCTCAGGGCGCAGTGCTCTGCACCCTGAGCCCACCCTTTTTTTGAGCCAATTAGAGCCTCAGGCTCCAATCACATGCTTCAAAAAAAAAAAAAAAAAAACCCTTGGAATACAAGCGCCTGGCGCACTGCATGTAGATTAGGGGGCCAGACGCATGGATTAGGGGGGGGGGGGTGCCCCTGCGCCCCTTATGGACGGACCACCACTGAATATTACTATTACCTGCACGAACAAGGTGCAGCATCAGACAACCTGAAAAATGTAGATCAATGAGCACTATAACTGCTAAACTTGGCACAGCTGGCTGTGATCTCTTTCTTAGATGCTCTGCACAAAACTATGGGTGACGAGGGAAAATTTTAACATACACTATATTACCAAAAGTATTGGGACGCCTGCCTTTACACACACACACACATTAACTTTAATGGCGTCTTCGTCTGTAGGGTTCAATATTATGGCATCAAAAGACAGCCTCTCTTATGTGTGTGGCATTATAGGGCAAGGTGACCTGTGGCATGAGTATTAGTACATAGCTTCTCGTATGCCTATGGCAATTGAGGATGATGTGATCTCGAGCAGAAGAACATAGCCGCTCCTATGACTGCCACATTGGAAAGTAAACGGATCTGAGGCATGAGTATTAGAGGATAGGCCACCTTGCTGCTCTGAGGAAGAGGGTACGTCACTTGGAACGCGTCAGCTAGCAAGTCGGAGTGATGTCAGGGTGATGCGATTGTCATCTCTAACAGGACCACCCTGCCACTTGTGTTTTTACCACGGTTTTAACCTATGGCTATTGTGAGTATGCGCTCATTGGTTTAATTTATCAATAAATGTATGTTTGGTAATACACTAGGCCAGGGATATGCAATTAGCGGACCTCCAGCTGTTGCAAAACTACAAGTCCCATCATGCCCCTGCCTCTGGGTGTCATGCTTGTGGCTGTCAGAGTCTTGCTATGCCTCATGGGGACTTGTAGTTCTGCAACAGCTGGAGGTCCGCTAATTGCATATCCCTGCGCTAGGCCTTTGCGCCTTTTTTTTTCATTTTCTTTTTACCCATATCCTCTCTGATGCTTGTGTCACTATAGAGAGATGGGATCTGAGGCATCAGTATTAGAATATCTTATATCTGTTGCACTATAGGACAATGTGATCTGAGGCCTGAGCATTAGAGGATAGCCTCCCTCATGTCTGTGGTACCGTAAGGTGATGTGACCTGTGGCATCACCTTAGATAAAAAGTGTCCTTCTAATGCCTGTGCTAGGTCTTTAGGTAAAAAAAGCATTGCTGATGCTTGGGACCCTACAGGGAGATGTGACCCGACGAGTGAGTATTAGAAGCATGCATGGGGCAAATAATGCGATATGACCTGTGGCATGACTTTAGTATGAGAATTTCTCTTATGTCTGTGGTCTGTATTGCAATTGTATAAGGTGACAACTCACTCTTGTCCATTATATCCAGGGCAGTGCCCAAGGGCCTCATGATAATCTTGCCTTGCATCATACTTGCCAACTGATCCGGAATTGCCGGGACTGTCACGCTTTTTACCAAGCTGTCCCGGGGTGGCCATGTCCCGGGCAGCATCCTGGAACCTGTACTGTGCCCTCCTGATCTCAGTATTGTGGCCTTCTGCCTCCCCCCCTTACTATGCCCTCCTGATCTCAGTATTGTGCCCTTCTGCCTCCCCCTGTACTGTGCCCTCCTGATCTCAGTATTGTGCCCTTTTACCTCCCCCCTGTACTATGCCCTCCTGATCTCAGTATTGTGCCCTTCTGCCTCCCCTCTGTACTATGCTCTCCTGATCTCAGTATTGTGCCCTTTTACCTCCCCCTGTACTGTGCCCTCCTGTGATCTCAGTTATTGTGCCCCTTTTGCCTCCCCCCTGTACTGTGCCCTCCTGATCTCAGTATTGTGCCCTTCTGCCTCCCCCCTGTACTGTGCCCTCCTCCGATGTCAGTATTGTGGCCCTTTTTGCCTCACCCTGTACTGTGCCCTCCTGATCTCAGTATTGTGCCCTTCTGCCTCCCCCCTGTACTGTGCCCTCCTGATGTCAGTATTGTGCCCCCCCCCCCTCTGTACTGTGCCCTTCTGCCTCCCCCCTGTGCTGTGCCCTCCTGATGTCAGTATTGTGCCCTTTTTGCCTCACCCTGTACTGTGCCCTCCTGATCTCAGTATTGTGCCCTTCTGCCTCCCCCTGTACTGTGCCTCCTGATGTCAGTATTGTGCCCCCCCCCCCCCCCCCCGTACTGTGCCCTTCTGCCTCCCCCCTGTACTGTGCCCTCCTGATCTCAGTATTGTGCCCTTCTGCCTCTCCCCTGTACTGTGCCCTCCTGATCTCAGTATTGTGCCCCCCCCCTGTACTGTGCCCTTCTGCCTCCCCCCTGTACTGTGCCCTCCTGATGTCAGTATTGTGCCCTCCTGATGTCAGTATTGTGCCCTTCTGCCTTCCCCCCTATACTGTGCCCTCCTGATGTCAGTATTGTGCCCTTTTTGCCTCACCCTGTACTGTGCCCTCCTGATCTCAGTATGTGGCCCTTCTGCCTCCCCCTGTACTGTGCCCTCCTGATGTCAGTATTGTGCCCTCCCCCCCCCCGTACTGTGCCCTTCTGCCTCCCCCCTGTACTGTGCCCTCCTGATCTCAGTATTGTGCCCTTCTGCCTCCGCCCTGTACTGTGCCCTCCTGATCTCAGTATTGTGCCCCCCCCCCTGTACTGTGCCCTTCTGCCTCCCCCCTGTACTGTGCCCTCCTGATGTCAGTATTGTGCCCTCCCCCCCCCCGTACTGTGCCCTTCTGCCTCCCCCCTGTACTGTGCCCTCCTGATCTCAGTATTGTGCCCTTCTGCCTCCGCCCTGTACTGTGCCCTCCTGATCTCAGTATTGTGCCCCCCCCCCTGTACTGTGCCCTTCTGCCTCCCCCCTGTACTGTGCCCTCCTGATGTCAGTATTGTGCCCTCCTGATGTCAGTATTGTGCCCTTCTGCCTTCCCCCTATACTGTGCCCTCCTGATGTCAGTATTGTGCCCTCCTCCCCTGTACTGTGCCCTCCTGATCTCAGTATTGTGCCCTTCTGCCTTCCCAGTACTATGCCCCTTGTGTTGATTAGTCTTTGATTTATGACATGTTTTCTTATTGTTTAAAATACATTTTATTAAAAGTACTAATAAAATATACTGCATATATGTTTAATTCTGTCAACTATACTTTAACCACTTGACCTCCAGAAGATTTACCCCCTTTCATGACCAGGCCATTTTTTGCGATGCGGCACTGCGTTACTTTAACTGACAATTGCGCGGTTGTACAACACTGTACCCAAATAAAATGTATGCAATTTTTCCCCACAAATAGAGCTTTCTTTTGGTGGCATTTGATCACTACTGCAGGTTTTTTTTTGCGCTATAAAAAAAAAAAGGCCTACAATTTTGAAAAAAAAATAAAATAAATATTTTCTACTTTCTGATTTGAAACATCTCCAATAATTAAAAAAAAAAAATCGAATGTCTTCATAAAATCTAGGCCAATTTGTATTCTGCTTCAATAAGTGTATATTGATTGGTTTGTTTGCGCAAAAGCTATAGCATCTACAAACTACGGGATACATACTGGAATTTTTACATATTTTTTTTACTAGTAATGGCGGCGATCAGTGACTTAGTGGGACTGCGATATTGCGGTGGGCAGTGGAACACTGACACTTTGTGGGAACCTGTGATAATGCAGTGATCATTGCTAAAAATGTCACTGTACTAATGACCCTGGGTAGGAAGAAGTTAAACATTTAGGGCGATCAAAGGGTTAACTGTTACATAGTCAGGTTGAAAAAAAGACAAGTCCATCTAGTTCAACCAATACAAGAGTAAAAAAAAAAAATAAAAAAAAAAAAAATAAATAAAACACATACAATACCATAACCAATCATATACCCACAGTTGATCCAGAGGAAAGTCAAAAACCCCAGCAAAGTATGATACAATTTGCTCCAGCAGGGGGAAAGAAATTTCCTTCCTGTTCCCCAGAGAGGCAATCAGATATTCCCTGGATCAACTTTTCCTATAAAATGTTAGTATCCAGTTATATTATGTACATTTAGGAAAGAATCCAGGCCTTTTTTTAAAGCAATGTGTGCCTAGCCAGTGTTTATGTGCACTATGTGTGGTGCTTTCACTAGGTGAAAAAAAATGGATTTTATTCCCTGCTTTGCAGGGAAATAAAATCTTTTACTTCCCCACTGACAGGACAGGGCTCTGCCTGGTTTACACAGGCAGAGCCCTGTCTTGTGTAAATTAATGACAATCGCGGGTGGTAATCCATTGGCCGGCACCCAGTAATCAACATCTGCTGCATTTAAATAACAGCATAGCCGGTCTCCAGCGGCGCGCACATGTGCGAACCTCTACATGGTAGTATCAGATCGCATATCTATACGAGCCGCCTTGCCGTCGTATATCTAGTGTAGCACCCTGATGTTTAGCAGGGCTGCTATTAAATTTAGTTGCCAGGCCATAGTTGCCATGGCCAGTTGTTAGGAGATCAATTGATTTCCCCCTAATTCTGAAATTGCTGCACTTCTCTTCTGTCACTGGGTGGCCGGGTATCTGGTGACATTGGATAAGACAAGGACACAGCAAGGACAAATTATGAATGAATGGGGTGTCTCAGCCAATGGGCAGGGGTTTTCTTGGGTCCCTTGGCCTGCTGGGAGAGCCTATTTATTCGGGTGGAGTCAGGTGATCAGGGGTTCTGTGCCACCTGAATGGCTGTCTGGGTGGACGTGTGTCATATTGCCCCGGGCTGCCAGGCCAGAAACCTAAAGCCTATCCCGGGGACATCTGGCTGTTAGGCTGTCTGAGGGCCTATCCAGAAGCAGGAGAGCAGTGTAGGGTTGGGACTGCGGGCTTGTAGTCCAACCAGAAGTAATGGTCCTGCCGGCCGGGGAACCAGTTGTGGTCAGAGGTAGAGGGGGAAGCTGTCGCCACTAAGGGACCATCCACCTTGTTAGCGGAGACCACCGCGAGTATGCTGAGGCCAGTACCAGAGCAGACTTCTCGCCAACCGGGGACGGTGAAGAAGTGGGAAAACTTCAGCAAGTGCCAAGTCAGGGACCCAGCGGGACAGCAGAGGTGACACTTGTGGAGCAACAGTGAGTGCCAAGCCAGGAACCCAACGTGTCCGCAGGGGTGAAGCTTAAAGAGCATCTGTGAGGGACCCAGCAGGGAAGTGGGGATGGCACTTGAGGAAGATACTTAGTGCTACTAGTGGAAGAGCTCAGGGGATCCAGTGGCTAGTGGATCAGAAGTCTAGTGAGAGGGATTGGGAGCTCGTTGAGTGAAGACCCACAATGAGTGATGGTAGGGTAAACTAAGAAGTGTTTGTTTTGCAAATAGTTGACTTCAATTGCCGTTAGTAACAGCTACAAGATTGTTACCATAGGAGACAGCGGTCCTACCTATACAGAAGTGGTATCTGGCTGGAGGCCTTCACCTGTATAGCTGTCTACCTATAGAAGTCTCTGAGTCTGCCAATTATCTTTGCACCTACCGAAGGGTGTCCTGGCCCTAACCCTCTGTCCCACAGTTCTGTTTAAGAGATAATAAATCTCTTTGCATTCAAAAAGTGTCTGGCGCCCACCTGTTCATCTTACGTTACCCCCACCATGCCTTGTAACCCACTCTACACTGAAGGATGTCAGCTGTCCCCAACGCTGGGAGGTCACTATTGGGCTTTAGGGGCCCCGGGACTTTGCTACATATAGGTTATACGTTCGGCAAGCAGTTAATTCTTGAGGTGAGTCAATTGGGGCAGGCTGGTAGGGGCCCCAGTGCATTACTTTGCCCAGGGGGCCCATGATGCTATTAAGGCGGCCCCGATTATAAATCAGAACAGTGAGATTCATATGGTCGCTCTATAGTCACTCTGTGGTCGAACCTTCGACTCTTCTCTCATCTCACTACCCCCGCAGTGCTTCTCGTGCTGCCCAGCTCTTCAGGTTCTGTATGGGCAATTATCTGAATTGTCACATTCCCCTCTGTCGGAGGATATGACCAGCCTGCTGAGTAGCTCTGAGTATTGACCGCGCATATATTAGCAGCATGGTGAAATCTCTCATTACAGACACTCAGGGGGCGGCAGGCAGATCTGCTGACAGCTCCAGGGAGAACACTGGGAGCAGATCTGTAATCTCTTTATCAAATATAACAAGCATCAAAGCCCCTGTACTCCATAGAATGGAAAAATACCATTCCAGCCTGTGGCGACTACACTTACCTATTACACAATATAGGATTTTCACAATATGAGAGTTGTTTTTTTTTGTTTCTTTTATCAGCATTGAGACGGCTTGATTCTTTCTACATTGCAACAAAGAGATACAAGCCCCTTACACCACTAAGAAGACATCAATCACAGCTAATGCAGACCGAGTTCACACTTTGCATGAAAAAAAAAAATGCGAGCGGCTTGCTGCATTTCTATCACATGTAAATTGGATGTAAGCCCAGCCACTAAAATCTAACATACCCATTATGGTAAATGTAATTTCAAGTGTCATATTTTTTTTTTAAATTACCTTTATTGACAGATGCATAAAAGATGATAATTACAGGTAGATAATCGGCCATGCTCCATCACAGTCATGGTAATAACAATCAGCGTAAATGCCACAATCTAACATTATCTGTTTATAGGATTGAAAAAAAGCATTTGTGTAACAAATAATGATTTGAGAAAATAGTAACTAGTAACGGTGGACTATATCAAACGGTGTTCAGCCGTAACAAAGTGCATCAATTTTTGAGCTTAAGAAAATTTAATGGGAAAAAGGAAAAGAAAAAAAAGAAAAAAAAAAAAAAGGGGGGGGGGGGAAGAAAATGATAAATTGGGGAGAGGGGGGGAGAGAAGGATAAAATGGGGGGGGGGGGGGGGGGTAGGGAGAGGATGCGGACAGTGCCCCTCCAGCCACACACCACCCAGGTCAAGAGTATTGAGGATATTCATCAGAAAAACTGAAACGGTTCAAGTGTCATATTTAATCTTTGTACCAATCTGAGGCTTTCTTTAACCACCTGCTGTCTGGGGGGCAACATACACAAAATATTATAGATTTTCCGAAAGCAGAGGCCCTGGGGAATAAAATGGTGGCTGTTGCAATTTTTTTAACATTTTTATTAAACATTCCCCCCCCCCCCTCCTAATACACAAAGTTTTACACAGGATCAGGTTTTCAGTTTACAGAGGAGATATCATCATGTGAGGTGGGAGGGCGTCATTAGGAGATTTGGGGGGGAGGGGGGAGGATTTGTGTTGGAATGGGGAATTTAGGGGGTGGCAGTGGTATGAATTGTTCTAGGAAGGGATATTTGGGGGGGGGGGGGGGAGAGGATTTGTGCTAGGAGGGGGGGATTGGGGGTGGAATTGTGCTAGGAGGGGAATTTTTTGGGAGGGAAGATTTGAGCTAGTAGGAATGATTAGGAGGGAATTTGGAGTGGAGGAAGAGGATGTGTACTCAGAGGGGAAATTTTAGGGGGGGGGGGGTTCTTTTTGGAGGGAGGATTTGAGCTAGTAGGAATGATTAGGAGGGAATTTGTGATGGGAGAAGGGGATTTGGAGTGGACGAAGAGGATGTGTACTCAGAGGGGAAATTTTAGGGGGGGGGGGGGATTTTCTTATTGGAGGGAGGATTTGTGCTAGTAGGGATAATTGAGAGAGGGTATTTGTGCTGGGGGCGGGCGGGGGGAATCTGTGCTGGCAGCAGGGGGAGAGTATGAATACTCAGAGGGGAATATTTTAGGGGTAGAGGATTTGTGCTATAAGAGGTGATATGGTAGAGAGGGGAGTGGAATTGTGTTAGGAGGGGAATTTTTTTGGGAGGGAGGATTTGAGCTAGTAGGAATGATTAGGAGGGAATTTGTGATGGGAGAAGGGGATTTGGAGTGGAGGGAGAGGATGTGTACTCAGAGGGGAAATTTTAGGGGTAGAGGATTTGTGCTAGGAGCACTGAAACACTTAGAATCTGGTTTAGCTGTGCATGGCAGCCAATCAGCTTCTAACTTCAGCTTGTTCAATTAGGCTTTGACAAAAAACTTGGAATACTCAATCACATGGGGTGGGATGGGGGTGGGTGGGGGTCAGGATCTGGGACCAACCTTGTTAAAGTTGGCTTCCAGACTCTGATAAGCCCCCGCCCGCAGATCCCCACAACCACCGGCTAGGGTTGCGGGGAAGAGGCCCTTGTCCCCATCAACATGGTACTTTGGGGGGGTCCCCCTGCCCCAAAGCACCCCCCCATACGGAGGGCACGTGGCCTGGTATGGTTGAGGAGGGGGGGGCACTCGCTTGTCTCCCCTTTTCTGACCTTCTGGGCTGCAGGGTCAGATAAGGGTCTGGTATGGATTTTGGCTTGGGGTTCTCCTTAAAATCCATACCAGACCCGAAGGGGGGGGGGGGGGCCCCATGCTGTTTTTTTTTTTTCACAATTTTTAACTTTTATTGCTAACAATTGTTTTTATGTGTTTTTATTGTGTATCACTTTTGATCAGTCTTCTGCCCCCCTTATCCCGTTTTCTCTGGTCTTCTCTGCTCTTGCCATCACTCCAGTTTTCAGATCTCTGTGGATGGAGGAGATGTACATTTTCCTCCCCTTGCTCTCTGACTCAGCTGATCTGTATTATGACTGGACCTCTTCATATACGGAAACTATTTTCATTGGAAAAAAAAACATGTGTTTGGGGCCAGAAATGCTGATTAAATGGACTGCCTGGCAGAAAAGTACTGTGACTCCGTGAGCTCATTGTCTGAACCACTAATCTATTAATTCTCATCGAAGGGTGACAGATGTGGCTAGACCTAAAAATGTACTGCTTTGATTGATTAACAGCATCTCTCAGCCTCTAACATGGAAGAACCCTTAAAATAATGTTCCAGTCTCAAGGAACCTCTGCTAACAATTATTATGTCCACACCTCATAGTACATTAGTGTGAACAGTAAGTTGTGACTACAGGAACAAAAAAACAATAGGTATAGCATTTACAGTAAATAATAAAAATAATTGTCATATAGATGATTATTATTAATAATAATAATAATAATAATAATAATAATAAAAGAAAAATAACAAAGAAAATTGTAGCGTTCTGTGACGATCATATTGATATTTAGTTAAATATGACCCCTTACACTGGTGGTCAAGGAAGAAGAGCCCCTTAAACTGTTGGGACAGTGGGGAAAGAGCCCATTATATAATGGTTATCAGTGGAAGACGGGCCCCCTTAATCCAGTGGAACACATGCCACATTACATTGGTGGTCAGCGTAGCCCCCCCCCCCAATACTGGTAATAAATGAACAAAAGCCCCTTAGTTTAGTAATAATTGGGGAAAGGACCTGTTAATTGGGGGTCAGTGGAAGAAGGGTCCCCTTAATCTAATATTCAGTGGGAGATAGGCCTTATTATATTGGTGGTCAGTGTAGTGTCCCCTTACACTGGTGGTCAATGAAGAAGAGCCCCTTATATTGGTGGTCAAAAAGAGGGGGGGGGGGCATTACATTGGTGGTCAGTGGAAGAAGGGCCACCTTAATCTACTATTCAGTGGGACATATGCCCCATTACATTGGTGGTCAGTGTAGACCCCACCCCCACTGGTAATAAATGAACAGAAACCCCTTAAGATTAGTGGTGACTAGGAAAAGCACCCATTACATTATTGGTCTGTAGAAGAAGGCTCCCCTTGATGTTATATTCAGTGGGACATATGCCCCACTACATTGGTGGCCAGTGTAGTTCTCCCCTATACTGGCGATAAATGAACAAAAGCCCCTTAGTTTAGTAGTGATTGGGGAAAGGACCTGTTAATTGGGGGTCAGTGGAAGAAGGGCCCCCTTAATCTACTATTAAGTGGGAGATAGGGCCCATTACATTGGTGATCAGTGTAGTGCCCCCCTACACTGGTGATAAACAAAAGCCCGTTAGTTTAGTGGGGATTGGGGAATTGGTGGTCAGTGGAAGAAGGGCTACCTTAATCTACTATTCAGTGGGACATATGCCCCATTACATTGGTGGTCAGTGTAGTTCCCCCACACTGGTAATAAATGAACAAAAGCCCCTTAAGATTAGTGGTGACTAGAGAAAGGACCCATTACATTGGTGGTCTGTTGAAGAAGGCTCACCTTGATGTTCTATTCATTGGGACATATGCCCCACTACATTGGTGGTAGTGTAGTTCCCCCTATACTGGTGATAAATGAACAAAAGCCCCTTAGTTTAGTAGTGATTGGGGAAAGGACCTGTTAATTGGGGGTCAGTGGAAGAAGGGCCCCCTTAAGCTACTATTCAGTGGGCGATAGGACTTATATTGGTGGTCAGTGTGGTGCCCCCTTATATTGGTGGTCAGGAAGGTGGGGACCATTACATTGGTGGCCAGTGGAAGAAGGGACCCCTTAATCTACTATTCAATGGGACATATGCCCCATTACATCAGTGTCAATAGGAAAAATGTTCCGACATTGGTGGACAGTGAGAAGAATGCTTTTTATTGTATTGATCAAGGGGTAAAAGCCAAAATGATAATTGGTGTCAGTGGTTATTTATCCGAGAGACAGAAATGTCTAATTACCCTTAGAAGCCTTCAAAAGGAATTCTGCTTGAGAAAGCCTGGTTTAGAACATCTACTAGCAAACACCCATTATGGGGAATTCACATTTATCCCTCTTTAGCTACTTGATAATTTTTTGGAACGTTATTTTTATTGATTTTGATTTTTTTTTTGAAGGTATACAAACAGGGTATCTAAAAGATACCAAAAACCAGAAAGAACATAAAAATACAGTAACAAACTACTGACACATACAGATGCAAAGGTAAAACAATAAGGGCAAAAAACATCCCACTAGAACCCCCAATCCTCCCATCCCCCAGTGCAATACATGTAGAAGGATATGTAAACATTTGCGTTTGAGATACATCCTAGGAAAATATCAGCATGACAACATCACCTTTACAGGAGCCCCACAGCATCGTTAACATATTGATATCACCTGCCCACAAGGGACAAGTACACAACAGGATTAATGCAAAAACCGGAGATCATCTCCGTCTCTCGATGTAGGAAACCAACCAAGCCCATGTATAACCAGGACAACCTCATATACTGTAAAGTGTGGAGGAGTCAGAAATCCAACCATGCCACACCTTCTCAAATTTTTTTTTAGGGACAGCCTCTATTTTGGCAAGTGCCTTTATAAAAGGGCATTGCCTTGTTAATTAGGGTCTTCCAGTCAGTGAAGGGGCCTCAGCTTTCTTCCAATAGAGAAGAATTTCTTTACGTGTGTAAGACAAAAGTAGTAGATAGTAAGGTTCTCTGTGCCCTGAGGGGTGCCAATTCTTCCACCAGGTCAAGTAAACACACAGCAATAGTCAAGGGTAAAAAGCTGCATTAGTGGGCATTGCCAAAAGGCATGCTCAAAATCTGCTGGGGAATGCTGGCAACGCCAACAGTTTGCAGAGTCAGCTAAGATCTTGGCAAGTCTTCCTGGAGTATAATAAATTGGATGCAGAATTTTGTATTAGATGAGGCGGCCCCTGGATGACACCAAATATTTAAAAGCTACTTGATAATTAAAAGTTGAAGCTGTCAACCCATGCAAGACTCAGGGTTTCAGAGATAATAAAAAATAAGGCGCAATGTAGTGTAAACAGGAGGTAGGCCCTTAAAAAAAAAAAAAAGTCCACATAAACAGTCCAGTAAGTCCAATAAAAACACAGAGATTGCCGTGACTTCCTGAATCTGGGTGAATCCTCCAATAGTGTAACTAAAATATAAACAATAAGGGTGCCAACAATGAGTGTAGCAATTTATTTAAAAAAGCATAAGGAATGATACACACTATATTTCCTTTACACGCACATGAACTTTAATGACATCCCAGTCTTAGTCTGTAGGGTTCAATATTGAGTTGGCCCACCCTTTGCAGCTATAACAGCTTCAACTCTTCTGGTAAGGCCGCCCACAAGGTTTAGGAGTGTGTCTATGGCAGGGGTACTGAACTAAAATTCACGGAGACCCGCTTAGTAAAATCTTCTTCCAGCAGAGGTCCGAATCACATGTTTGTGATATGATCCTTTACATCACAGCACCCTCTCCTCCTAGGCATTCCCATCTCTGCAGCTTGGGGAACGCAGGTGAAATTGCACGTGTACCTGACCTGCAGAGGAACAAGCCACACTTTAGCACATGCGTGCGCCAAATTGCACAGGCCTGCTGCACTATGTAGCTTGGTGCTGCGGAATTTTAAAAGAGGGCCAGGGACTTGTTTCCTTGCATTTCTCATGGGTAGTGCAACTCATGGAATGTGCTGACCTACCTGTGACATGCGCAAGCACAGATCTGAACCCCAGATCACAATCCCATCCTTACATCAGCTCCACAGTGTCCACTGTACATCACAGTTCCCTTCACATTAAGACCCCCCCCTTCACCGTAGTGTTCTCATACCCCCTTGACATCAACACCCTCCAACAGTACTGTCCTCAGCCCCCCACATTACTGTCTTTAGCCTCCCCGTTACAGTACTCAGCGCTCCCCCCCCATTACTGTCCTTAGCTGCCCCACATTACTGTCCTCAGCCCCCCTATTACTGTCCTCGACTCCCCTCCATTACAGTACTCAGTCCCCCTACATTACTATCCTCAGCCCCCCCCCCATAACAGTACTCATATCCCCCACATTGTCATCAGCCCCCTTTTACAGTCCTCAGCTCCCCCACATTGTCTTCAGCCCCCCATTACAGTACTCAGCCCTCCACTACTGTTCTCAGCTGCCCCGCATTTCTGTCCTCAGCCCTCCTATTACAGTACTCAGCTCCCCTACATTACTATTCTCAGCCCCCCCCCATTACAGTACTCAGCTCCCCTGAAGAAGTCACGTGTGGTGTGACGTCACGCGTAGGGACAGGATAGGCTGGATATACTGAAAGAAAGCTACGAGCTCGCCGCTCGTCGGATACAAACACCTTACCATTCATTGTAGATGTGAGTACCTGCTGTTTTTTGCCTAATAAACGTTGTTAATTTTAAAACGGAGTTACACTATTGGGTTCCTTTATCCCTATTTTTAAACACCCCCCTGGACCATACCTGAGGGAATTCCATCCCAGGACGGTGAGGAACACGTAGGAGCCGCTAGGTGGAAAAATTAAAGCGCCAGTTTGGCCACACGCTGTTGCCCCATTCCTGTGAGGTAAGGGGCCACTGCTTACTGGAGGATTTACACAAGAAGCTGCATGGAATTTTCAATCACCAGGCACTTTAACTGCTACATGCGCATGCCAGCACCTTAAGTCACAAGATTGTATTTAAGATTATGGACGGTTTTCCTGTGTGATTGCCCCTCGTTTTTTATTCTTGTAGGACATTCATTTTTTAGGACATTCAATTTAATACCGTTCACTTTTGGAGTCATTATTTGCACATAACTGTTATATTTGTTTGCACGTCTGCACTTTATGGAAAATTTGCTGTTTCACAATATATAGTCACTTTATGATTTAGATATCTAGATTGCACAGTGTTGGCACTATGCACTTTGCTGATTAATAATTATTTAATTTTATTTCATTTATTTATTTATTTTTTGATTGGAACAGTCATATTTATGGTTAGTCACGGTAGACATTGATTGATTATCTAGGTTGTCTATTTTTTGCTCACATTCACATATTTATTATTTATTATTTTTTGCATTTATATTTAGTTCACACAGTGAGATATAGCACTGGTTTTTACATCAGTGGCCCTCCAGGCCGGTTTCTGTATATAATTTATTAATTATAAACTCATTTAATAGGATTAGCGCGGCACCATTCATCTATACAACATTTATATAGGCCTAGTGATACCTAATAGGTGCGTGCAGCTGTTCCACCTTTAGCTAATTCCATATCCGATAGCGCAGGAATATTCTTTTGTACAATTGTCCCCTACATTACTATCCTCAGCCCCCCATTACAGTCCTCAGCTCCCCTACATTACTAATCTCAGCCCCCCATTACAGTACTCAGCCCCCCCATTACAGTACTCAGCCCCCCCATTACAGTACTCAGCCCCCCCATTACAGTACTCAGCCCCCCCCATTACAGTACTCAGCCCCCCCATTACAGTACTCAGCCCCCCCATTACAGTCCTCAGCTCCCCCACATTTTCTTCAGCCCCCCAATATAGTATTCAGCTCCCCCACATTACTGTCTTCAGCCCCCACTCCCCATTACAGTCCTCAGTCTCCCCCACTAGATGCCCCACATTATTATCCTCAGCCCCCCCCATTACAGTGCATAGCCCCCTTTTACTGTCCTCGACTCCCTATTACAGTACTCAGCTCCCCTACATTACTATCCTCAGCCCGCCCTATTACTGACCTCAGCCCCCCCACTACTGTTCTCAGCT